>NC_028453.1:26946829-27077210 GCF_000263155.2 Setaria italica | reverse complement strand
GCTAGCACGTTCACGCAAGATTCTTCGTCAGGTGCATCACATCTATTGCGTTGCGAACCTCTAGGATTTCCCAATAAGGTAGCTCCCAAAATATTGACTTTTTCTTCCACATGGGTGCATGTCCGTTATCATCGTTCGGAACAGGTTGGCTACCAAGTCCCTTTCCAAAGACTACATGTACATCCTTCATCATCTCGAACACACGCTTTCCATTACGGTGTGCAGGTTTTTTACGATGGTCTGGCGTCCCTTTGAAATGCATCCCGCTCTTTCTCAGCTGGTGGTGAGCAGGGAGAAATCGACGATGACCCATATAGACGACCTTCTTACAGTGCTTCAAGTACATGCTATCTGTGTCATCTAAACAGTGGGTGCATGCCCGATATCCCTTATTTGTCTGTCCTGAAAGGTTACTCAATGCAGGCCAATCGTTGATGGTTACGAACAACAGTGCTCGTAGATTAAAGATCTCTTGTCTATCCTCATCCCACACACGTACACCTTCTTCCTTCCAGAGCTGTAAAAGGTCATCAACCAACGGCCTTAGGTACACGTCAATGTCGTTGCCGGGTTGTTTTGGGCCTTGGATAAGCGCCGGCATCATAATGAACTTCCGCTTCATGCACAGCCAAGGAGGAAGGTTGAACATACAAAGGGTCACAGGCCAAGTACTATGACCACTACTCAACTCACCGAATGGATTGAATCCATCAGTGCTTAAACCAAACCTTATGTTCCTTGCTTCACTTTCAAAGTCTGGGAATGTTCTATCAATTGATCTCCACTGTGCCCCATCTGCGGGGTGTCTCAGCATCTCATCTTCCTTACGGTCTTCTTTGTGCCATCGCATCAACTTAGCATTCGCCTTGTTCCTGAACAAGCGCTTCAAGCGTGGTATTATAGGGAAATACCACATCACCTTCGCGGGAACTCTCTTCTTGGGAGACTGCCCCTCGACATCACCAGGATCATCTCGCCTGATCTTATACCGCAGGGCTTCGCAGACGGGACAAGCATCCAATTCCTCGTATTCATCACCACGATAGAGGATACAGTCATTAGGGCATGCGTGTATCTTCTGAACATCCAATCCGAGAGGGCAAATAATCTGTTTAGCTTCATATGTTGTGGACGGTAATTCATTATTCTCGGGGAGAATCTTCTTGACAATTCTCAACATCCCCTGAAATGCCTTATCGGACACACCATTTTTTGCCTTCCATTGCACAAATTCTAGTGTCGTACCTAGTTTTTTATGGCCCTGCTGGCAACCTGGGTACAACAATTTTTGGTGATCATCTATCATGCGCTGCAACTTTGCTGCTTCCTTCTCAGTTTCGCAATCTCTGTATGCATCTCGTATCACCTGACCAAGGTCATCAGTAGGGTCATTTTCTGCAAACTCATCTTCATCAGCCTCGCCCATTGTAGTACCTGCAAAAGCTTGACCTGCAACCCAGTCCGGAATGGTGTCATCTTCCTCCTCCTCCTCGCCATCTTCCATTACAACCCCTAGTTCACCGTGCTTGGTCCAAACCAAATAGTTAGGCATGAAACCGTATTTAAACAAGTGGCTGTGAATAGTCCCCCAGGAATCCTTTGAATACTCCTTCCTGTTATTGCATTGGAAGCATGGACAACATACGAACCCATTCTCTGCCTTGTTCGCTTTTGCCACTTCGAGAAAATAATGCAAGCCATCAATAAACACCTTGCTCCGTCTGTCTGCATTATACATCCAATGCCGGTCCATCTGCATCGTATTATGCACGAAAATGGATTACACTTGACAATGGATTACGCGTGAAAATCGATTAAAGATCCAAACAACATGGTACAATACAACAACATGAAGATCCAAATACACATATTTAAATTAAAGTCCCAAACACTGCATAAGTTGTTCAACTTGAAGACCGTGATCATCTCGCGAGGATGTCCTCAACTGGGCGGCACCGCACTT
The DNA here is from genome assembly GCF_000263155.2 of Setaria italica. Classification (NCBI taxonomy): domain Eukaryota; kingdom Viridiplantae; phylum Streptophyta; class Magnoliopsida; order Poales; family Poaceae; genus Setaria; species Setaria italica. The sequence goes on along the minus strand of NC_028453.1, from coordinate 27,075,247 downwards.
CGTCATGAAAGAGGTTAGATGCTACGGAAAAGGGGACACGGTCACGATGTCCGTATCCACTCTTTCTCGTAGAATCGAACCTCCTTCTTGACATACGTTGCTACTCGGCGGAGAACATTCTCGCCGAAATGAACACGGTATGCAAGTTTAACAAGTATATGGATTTAAAAAACCATATTAAATTTGATAAGATAAACCGTCTAGACAAGGTAGCATCATTTTTAAACCACTGAAATAATGCATACTATATATGACACATCAATCTCCCTCACATTCTAGCTCAAAATACCTCTCCATTTTTCTACTTCATCATCACATTGTAGCAAATAATCTTTCCATCTCCAAAGCATAAATCAAAGCATAACACGAGGATGAAGTAGCAAACCTTCGCAGCACTTGTTGGCTGAGTCAAATTCCCACAAAAATGAGGGAAAAAACTTCGGGCAGCACCTCCCTTGCTTGGACACCACCGGAGAGTAGGTGAAGCTCAGCTCTCTATCAATGTGCTGGACTGCTCGGGCTGGAGGAAGAAGAAAGTCTCTGTCTCGGGATATAGTGGGGGATGAGTTTTTATCCCGGTTAAAAACTCCAACCGAGACAAAAGGAAACACCTTTTGTCCCGGTTGGAAGTTAGTCCCGGTTGGAGGATCCAACCGGGATAAAAGGGTCCCGCCACCGACGCCCCCCCCTAGCCGTTGCAACCGGGACTAAAGGGGGGCCTTTAGTCCCGGTTGCAATTACCAACCGGGACTAATGCTCCCCTCCAAATTCCCGCTCCCCCGCGCACCCCCTTTTGTCCCGGGCCACTTTTAAACCGGGATAAAAGGGGGTGGATCGAAAGTCACTTCTCTACTAGTGTGTATTGAGATTGCACTGATAGTGGTACCAAGTTTAGCTTTCTGCTGGTCGGCTCTAATATAATCAAGGGTGAGCAGCAGCTCAATGCAACAAGCTGCATCAATGGTTCTTAACCCTGAGAAGAGAACACCTGATTTTGGCATATGGAATTCAACTAATGCAGCAGTACGTACATAATAAGTTGTTATGAACAGTTTATTCCAAAACCTTTTTGCAACACAGTGATAAATTAAACTTAAAAGCTTCTGCACCTCCTGGTTAGTGTATGACCACGTTCCTGATGATCATGTCCTCCTTTCTGTCTTGTGTTCTTGCTATACATGTATACTTGTTTAATTCTGTGATTTGTTTCTGATACTTATTTAATCGATCGCTTTGTGGCACAAAGGACTCAGCTTTGCAACTGATGATCATGGTGCAGTTGACATGTGCATCGCATCTTGCGAATACGTAAAGATTCATCATTCATAGATGCTAGCAGAGATGTTTAATTAGGAGGTATTTTGCTGATTAGATTCTTTAGGGCATAGCTTCTTTCCGTATTAAAATGTTTAGGACAACTATGTGCACGAGGTGCCCACGATAGCAGGGTATTTAGATGTACGGTTGGTTCATAAAGGCAACATCTCTTAAGCCTTAAGCCAAGCAAGATATAAGAGAGCTAATAAGATCTGCCAGCTCGATCGAGCTCACCTCGAATATGCCGATCGAAAGATCCTATGTGCAATATCTTATTTGTATAAATCTATCATCCTGTAGATTAATCAAGTCAAAAGCTTGAGCTGACATTACACACACAGGGTTGGAAATTGGCCTATATTAGTATAAATGCTATTTTATCACAAGGCGACCATTTTCTTTCCTATGGAAACCATTCTCCACCGTTTAATTCACATCCTTGTAATATTTGCATCCAAACAGCCTAGGAGCTTTGCAGGCTATACCCTCGATCTCATGCCATTCGGAGTGGACGTGTTCCCAACCTTGCTTTTACCACTGAAGCATAGATAGATGGCATGGCTTGCAAGCCTTGTCCAAGCGATTTGACATCACTTTTATTGAAAAGCCTTTTGACATCTAAATTGAAATTTTGAGTGAAGATAATGTAATATGTGATGATAAGGATGGCTGCTTCTGTTGGAGAAGGCTCGGGAAGCCATATATAATCTTTCATTACATGATGTGGATCCACTTGAAATGGCAAGTTAGGTTCTGTTTCTGTCTCTTGAAATGGCACGTGGGTCTTGATGGATACAGTTTGAGAGGAAAAAAGTTATAGTTCCGTGGGAAGAAAGGCGTAAGTATTAGTGATCTTGTGAAATACTCCCTCCATTCTCTTAATTTTGATAGGGTTATTTCATCTTAGTACAATGACTAAGAAAAACAACCCTACTTATCATCTGATTAATGAAAACAAAGTTCTTCTCATTTGTCCTCCAGTGTTTGCTGCGATAACTCCTTGTCAGGGTTTACAATTTCGTTCTTGGGTTGTTTTTGCTACCGTTGGAATCACTGGAATTTTTTTAGAGTCTTCACCAAATTGTAAGATTTTTGAACTTTTTTGGATCTAAACAAATGATTAGTATGATTTATGGTTATACAACTATTGGGTTGAAGAATATGCAATACAAACAATAGAAAATATGAGTCTAGAGTACTATATTTATAATAAAGTATATGCATAAGTGTAATAGTGAATTTTAGAATTTTCTTTCAGTCACAACCGAAATTACCGAAATTCGTAAAATTTTAGCAAAATTATGAACCCTGCTCCTCGTTGTTTATGCAATTTATTGTCATGGCCCACATCAATAGCAAATAGGATGATTATTTGTGAAAATTTGATTTTTGAAAATAAGACTATCATAAGAGAATGGAGGGAGTAGGCACTTACTACTACTATACTACATGGTGATTTATCTCCCAGTGTTTGTAAGTACCACTTTGTCAAAGTTTTGCAACCATGAGTTGTCACAGATAAGGGATATTTCATAGCTTCGCACGTGAAAAGCTTCAGAAATTAGCTAAAAATTTAAAACCATTTTAGGTATTCCAGGGACCCCATAGTCAGACAATACCACCTGCATGGTACACCACTTAATTAACTACAGCATGTAGCTAAAACTGGAAAATGCTGCATCTGCAGTTGCGTGCCAAGGGTTTCGAACTCAGGAGTCAGGACCTAAGTCTTTAGGGGCCTTCGTAGGGAGGTCTATATCATCTGAGATACCATTATATTTGCTATGTGATGAAAGTCTGAAGACAATACAATTTGATTGTCAGTGCACATTTCATTATTAGGGGATAATTAGCAATGTAAAGAATACAATTTTAACTTAAAAATGAATTTATAAGCTAAAAATAAAATATTATTGCGAAACATGCCAAACTTAGAGGTGGAAAGAACAATAAGCATCAGATATTTTTCTAATCAAATGTGTAGTGCCCATTGTCCTTCCCGACTCTAAAATCTAAACTTAATATAACTCATGAGTGTGGGGGGGATCAAATTCGAGACCTCCAAGTTTCGAGGAAGTTGTTGGACCGTATGAACTATATCATGATTTGCAATGAGAATGTAAAACAAATTTAGTCTGATCTGTAACTTAAGGTTCATAGTATTAGTGCTACGATATGGTTTGTTTGATAATACTAGTATGATGTGTCGCCAAATATTACAATTATGAATATGTGTGGATATGAATATTACTACAATATGGTTTACATTGTGAGTTGTACTACTAGAAGATGACGGTTAACTTCAATCGAACAATATCAATCCATGAGTTATCTTCATTGTATACTGCAAAAGACAAGTACTATATATGTGTTGATCTGAGAAGGATACTCAACACAAAAACAAGCCATCCGGATATTCAGGATGGTATCCCCGAAGCACATGGTCCTGTAAATTAAAGCTCTAGGCATATTCCCTGCTAATTACATTGCAACGTCAGCAAATGGGGGACCTTATTAGAAGAATCCAGAACTTATTTTAATTTGGCGAGTTTGTTATATCATCTGCTTTAAAGAAATTATTACTTGACATGACACTGTAGAGAGGGAGATACGTACACTACTAGAGGCTTCGATCCTCAACAAAAATCACGGAACAATGGTACGCTGGTTAAGTTCTGATGGAATTGCATACGATGCACATATCAATGGGACTCATCTCATTACCACTAGTATATACTACCTCCGTCCCAAATTACTATTCATTTTAGGTTTTCTAGATACATCACTTTTACTATATATACTTATATGTAAGTGCATGTCGAAAGGTGTGTATCTAGAAAAGTCAAAACGAATAGTAATTTGGGATGGAGGGAGTTTATGCAGCAGGAGTCGGTAGAGATAATGGGCCTTGCAAGATGTAAATATGGTTAAACAATCGTCATAAATAATATGCAAGCTAAAACAAACAGACCCCAGAATATAACAATAATCTACATGCAAGATTAGTTATTATAAGCTAATAAGCTGTCAAACAAGCCTCACGGTGTGTGAGTTTGTGTGTGTGAATGCGGTTGTCCGCATATGTGCTGCCGCGTCTTGTTTCTACTCAAATTAAAAAGATTTTTTATTTTTACGCTTTAAGCAGCTGAGCTATGTAAGACTTTTGATCCAGCGGTTAAAATTTCGTTTTCATAATGTATACCCCACCGAGATTTGCAGCCCTGTGCACCGGAAGATCGATAGTAAAAGGCCCAAAAGGAGCAAGAACTCCCGACGACATGTGCACGCCCGAACGATGACGACCCCATGCAGGGAAAGCAGGAGGGCCGGCCGGTACAATGGATAAGACGAAGGACTGCGTCAGGACGTCGAGTCGTCGACAAAGGCAGCATCAGACAACGCATATGAACGTCACCGTCTACGTTTCTCTCTCTCTAGATCTCCCTTCCTACGTTCGACGACCCCTCTCTCTTAGAGCTTTATTTGGGTTTTGCTTTTCCCTGCTGGTTCGGATCCTTTCCATGGCCGTCCTGTCCACACGCACGCATGCATGCATGGATCATGGATGGATGCACAGCGCGGGCCATCGTCCATCGACGATCCACCTCTCGCAATGCAGGGACATTAATCCCCTCGTGCCGGTCGCAAGATTTGGCCAAATCTTTCGGCTACACCGTCGCCATCTCTGGAAGGCTAGTTAGATCATCGTTCCGGCCGTCTGGTCAATTTCAAACCATTAGGCAATGTTTGGCTCCTGTTCAATTCCGTTGCATGGTTGCCCTACGGGCACTTTTATTTTGGTCGAGTGCGGCAGTAACATGCTTCGTGGTCCATATGGCTCCACAAACATGGGCAGCCGTCCCCGTCCTGCTGGTGCGCATAAAATTGTCGGAAAGATATGCCGACTATCCAGGCTGCAAGGGTATCTATGGGCATGTATAACGGTTAGACACCAACCTTCTATACGTTTTTGCCATGCCAAACTTAGCCGACAATATAGACAGATCATACAATGATGTTTTATTAAATTGTTTCTCAATAGCTCTTTAATAATTTATGATTACATATACACAACTAAGACAATTAGTGGAGTGCTGTAAATAAAACATCATGCATACACTATGCTAGCCATCTTATCTTGTTTCGAGGCCGTCTAATTTGTGAAGAGATGGCTTTGCCATGAACACTAAAAGTGTTTACATGTCATAGTATATATAGACAGTAAACCTATTGCCGCTCTAAGTCATAGTCGGTGGTTTAATTGAATGATGTGTTATATAAGAAAATCTAATTACACTGCACTGAAGTTATGAAGAGAGATGAGAGGTCTTGTCTAGATAAACTGAATCCACATTCTTTCCAAAACTTTAAAAATTGTTCCCCCAGCATTGGGGGCAAAAGTTTCATTTCATCCTACTATCCCCCAAATCCGGTATTCCAGTGCGTTGCACATGAAATGTTATGGACGGCTTATGAAACAAAGAAATGACACTATGCAATATTGAGTGAGGTTGTTTCATTGATCAATTCAAAGCATTCTAAATAACTATTACTCTTGGAAGTAACAAAATGAAACTCCCATTAGGATTAGCTGTGGAGTCCCAAACATATGCCATGAAACTTTAGAATCTTAACAAATATTAATATTTAAAACAGAAATAATTAGACTTCTACCTTGAAAATATGTTTGCCACCAAACATTAGGTAAAATTGAGTTCTACATCACTAACTTTTAACCACAAACTTGATACAAATTTTTATATGAATTTATACGAATAAAAAAACTACCTTGATAAATAAACCGATACCAGACTTCACTAGTAGAGAACTGACTTTCGATGCGCCCCCTTTTGTCCCGGTTTAAAGTAGGCCCGGGAGAAAAGGGGGTGTGCCACGGTAGGCAAGAATGAAGGGGAGATTTACTCCCGGTTGGTATTTTCAACAGGGACTAAAGGCCCCCCTTTAGTCCCGGTTGTAACGGCTAGTTCCGGGGTGTCGGTGGTGTGACCCTTTTGTCCCGGTTGGAGGGTCCAACCGGGACAAAAGGCCCTTTTTGTCCCGGTTGGTGTTACCAACGGGGACAAAAAGTTTAGTCCCGGTTGGAATTTCCAACTGGGACAAAAGGTGTTCCTTTTTGTCTCGGTTGGAGTTTTTAACCAGGATAAAAACTCATCCCCCATTATATACCAAGATAGATGCCTTTCTTCCTCCTCCAGCCCGAGCCAATCCACCACAAAGATAGAGAGTTGAGCTTCACCTACTCTCCGGTGGTGCCGAAGCAAGGGAGGTGCTGCCCGAATTTTTTCCCTCATTTTCGTGGGAATTTCACTCATCCAAAGTGTTGTGAAGGTTTGCTACTTCATCCTCGTGTTACGCTTTGATTTATGCTTTGGAGATGGATAATTTATTTGCTAGAATGTGAAGTAGAAAATGGAGAGGTATTTTGAGCTAGAATGTGATGATTGATGTGTCATATATAGTATGTATCTTTACCGTGGTTTAAGAATGATGCTACTCTTGTCTAGACGGTTTATCTTGTTAAATTCAATATGGTTTTTCAAATCCATACTTGTTGAACTTGCATACCATGTTCATCTCGGCGAGAATGTTCTCCGCGAGCAGCAACTTATGTCAAGGAGGAGGTCCGATTCTACGAGAAAGAGTGGATACGGACATTGTGGAAGACCGTGTCCCCTTTTTCGTAGAATCGAACGTCTTCCATGACGAAGTACGGTGCCGCCCAGTTAAGAACATGCTCGCTAGATGATCATGGTCTTCAAGTTCAACAAGTTCTGCAGGCATACCGTGTTCATCTTGGTAAGCATGTTCTCCGTGGAGCAGCAACGGACGTCAAGGAGGAGCTTCGATTTTACGAGAAAGAGCAGCAACAAACATTGTGGAAGACTGTGTCCCCTTTCTCATAGAATCGAAGCTCTTCCATGACGAAGTACGGTGCCGCCCAGTTGAGAACATGCTCGCCGAGATGATCACGATCTTCAAGTTCAACAAGTTTTGCAGTACTAAGGTAAGAATTTTTGTACATAGATGGCTTCTGCTACTGGAGGAAGTGGCGATGGTGGGGGCGATCGTCGTTCCTCTTCCGGCAAGGGGAAAATCATAGTTGGCCCTTAGGATAAGCCGAAAAAAATGAGCACGTTGGAGAAAGCAATGCTTCGTTATTTATAGAAACGTCATGAAGAAGTTGTTGCGGCGGGTTAGGAACCTCCTTTTGTTGGTCGTTATGCTCCACCGTCAGTCCCGTGTGTTTCATGTTCACTTGGTACTACCATTTCAGGTGGCACAAATAAACCACAGGATGAGGTTGGGTCAACGGAACCTTCGTCTTCACCGTCCAAGGATGCTTAAAGTCCTCCTAGATAATAACCAGTGGATGGCTTGACGTAGTGTATCATGTTGATATTTAATTTAAATATATGTATTTGTATCTATATCTAAACTTTCAGCATTATTTGCACTACAATGTTTGACATGCTTTCAATCGTGAATCCATTTTCATGTGTAATCAATTTTCAAGTGTAATCCATTTTCACGCGTAATCCATTTCCAAGTGTAATCCATTTTCATGCGTAATCAATTCTCAGTGTAATCCATTTTCACGCATAATCCGTTTTCAAGTGTAATCCATTTTCATGCGTAATATGATGCAGATGGACCGGCAATGGATGTATAATGCAGACAAACGGAGCAAGGTGTTTATTGATGGCTTGCATTATTTTCTCGAAGTAGCCAAAGCAAACAAGCCAGAGAATGGATTCTTATGTTGTCTATGATTCCAATGCAATAACAAGAAGGACTATTCAAAGGATTCCTGGGTGACTATTCACAGTCACTTATTTAGATATGGTTTCGTGCCTAACTATTTGGTTTGGACCAAGCACGGTACAAGAGGGGTTGTAATGGAAGACGACGAAGTGGAGGAGGATGATGAAAACATTCCTAACTAGGTTGCAGCTCAAGCTTTTGCAAATACTATAATGGGCGAGGCTGATGAAGATGAGTTTGCAGAAAATGGCCCTACTGATGACCTTGGTCAGGTGCTACGAGATGCACACACAGATTGCGAAACTGAGAAGGAAGCAGTAAAGTTGCAGCGCATGATAGATGATCACCAAAAATTGTTGTACCCAGATTGCCAGCAGAGCCATAAAAAACTAGGTACGATACTAGAATTTGTGCAATGGAAGGTAAAAAATGGTGTGTCCGATAAGGCATTTCATGGGATGTTGAACATTGTCAAGAAGATTCTTTCTGAGAATAATGAATTACCGTCCACAACATATGAAGCTAAACAAATTATTTGCCCTCTCGGATTGGAGGTTCAGAAGATACACGTATGCCCTAATGACTGTATCCTCTATCGTTGTGACGAATACGAGAAAATGGATGCTTGTCCCGTCTGCGAAGCGCTGTAGTATAAGATTAGGCAAGATGATCCTGGTGATGTCGAGGTGCAGTCTCCCAAGAAGAGAGTTCCCGCGAAGGTGATGTGGTATTTTCCTATAATACCATGCTTGAAGCGCTTGTTCGGGAACAAGATGAATGCTAAGTTGATGCGATGGCACAAAGAAGAACGTATGGAAGATGAGATGCTGAGACACCCCGCAGATGGGGCCCAGTGGAGATCAATTGATAGAGCATTCCCGACTTTGAAAGTGAAGTAAGGAACATAAGGTTTGGTTTAAGTACTGATGGATTCAATCCATTCGGTGAGTTGAGTACTGGCCATAGTACTTGTCCTGTGACCCTATGTATGTTCAACCTTCCTCCTTGGCTGTGCATGAAGCGGAAGTTCATTATGATGCCAGCGCTTATCTAAGACCCAAAACAACCCGGCAACAACATTGACGTGTATCTAAGACCGTTGGTTGATGAACTTTTACAGCTTTGGAAGGAAGAAAGTGTACGTGTGTGGATGAGGATAAACAAGAGATCTTTAATCTACGAGCATTGTTGTTCGTAACCATCAATGATTGGCCTGCACTGAGTAACCTTTTGGGATAGACAAACAAGGGATATCGGGCCTACACCTACTGTTTAGACGACATAGACATCATGTATTTGAAGTACTGTAAGAAGGTCGTCTATATGGGTCATCGTCGATTTCTCCTTGCTCACCACCAGCTGAGAAAGAGCGGGATGCATTTCAAAGGGGCGCTAGACCATCGTAAAAACCTGCACACCGTAATGGAAAGCGTGTCTTCGAGATGATAAAGGATGTAAATGTAGTCTTTGGAAAGGATCATCGTAGCCAACCTTTTTCGAACGACGATACGGACGTGCACTCATGTGGAAGAAAAAGTCAATATTTTAGGAGCTACCTTATTGGAAAATTCTAGAGGTTCACAACGCAATAGACGTGATGCACCTGATGAAGAATCTTTGCGTGAACGTGCTAGGCTTCATGGGTGTTTATGGGACCTCGAAAGATACATTGGAAGCACAATAGGATCTGAAAGCTATGGGGCAATGAGATGACCTACATTCGGAAAAGAGAGATAACGGACAGCACTACTTACGTCCTGCCAGTTACACTCTCAGCACGGAAGAGAAGGATAGCATGTTTGAATGCTTGAATAGTATGAAGGTCCCGTCTAGGTACTCCTCGAATATAAAGGGAATAATAAATATGAAACAAAAGAAGTTTACAAATCTTAAGGCTCATGACTGCCACATGTTAATGACCCAGTTGCTTCCGGTTGCACTGAGAGGTGTTCTACCAGAAAATATCCGGTTGCCACACGTAAAGCTTTGCGCGTTTCTCAATGCGATTGCACAGAAGGCAATCGATCCATCCAAGCTATCAAAGCTATAGAATGATGTGGTGCAATGTCTTGTTAGTTTTGAGTTGGTATTTCCACCATCCTTCTTCAATATTATGACGCACTTACTGGTTCACCTAGTAAAAGAGATTGGTATTCTCGGACCTGTATACCTGCACAATATGTGGCCTTTCGAGAGGTTCATGTTAGTCCTAAAAAACTATGTTCTTAATCGTGCCCATCCAGAAGGAAGCATCACCAAGGGATATGGAACAGAGGAGGTGATCGAGTTTTGTGTTGATTTTATTGACTCAATTGACTCGATTGGGGTTCCAACTTCACATCACGAGGGGAGGCTCCGGGGAATGGGCTTGGAAGGAAATCAAGTTTGAGCAATGATACTGATTTGTTCGACAAGGCACACTATATTGTTCTGCAATAGTCATCCTTTGTGGCTCCGTATATCAAGCAGCACAGGCAGATGGTAGTTTCCAAAAACCCGACGAAATCCGATGCTTGGCTTACATGTCATCACATGGAAACTTTTTCCTCCTGGTTGCACCAACAACTTATGGGTAACTCTAAGATTCACCCACAACTCGCTTGGTTAGCCAGGGGACCTGCTAGTACAATCGTGAAATTCCAAGGCTATCAGATAAATGGTTATACATTTTACATGAAAAGCACAAACCAGAATAGTGATGTTCGCATAGATGTCATAGATAGAAATAATAGCAAGGGGTCGTATTATGGTTTCATACAGAAGATATGGGAACTCGAATATAGACTGCTCTACATCCCTCTATTTCTTTGCAATTGGGTGAAGCTAACTGTCGTAACCAAAGATCAGTACGGAATGACAATAGTAGATCTGAGCAAGACTGGATACAGTGATGAACCATTCGTACTTGCCAATGATGTGCGTCAGGTTTTGTATGTGAAGGACATGTTTAGCAAACCCAAGAGAAATCTAGAAGAGCCATGGGAGCCAAAGTGCCACATAGTTCTTCCAGGTAAAAGAAAAATTGTAGAAGTCGAGGATAAAACAGACCAATCAGATGATTATGATCAGTTTGATGGCATGCCTCCATTCGCTGTTGAAGTTGACCCAAGCATCCTGCTATCCAAAGAAGAGGCTCCGTACTTACGCTGCGATCATTATCAAGGAACTTTCGTGAAGAAGAAATTTTATAACGTTGTATTGTAATGCGCTAAATTTACTTGACCTTTGTGTACTACTTGATACAATTTTTAATTTAACATATGTATGATTTCATATGTTCTTAACCATATACATAAATGGAATTTTTCGTGCATTGAAATTATTTAATTGGATAATTTCTTAATCATAGCGATGCAGTAAAATAATTATTTTAGAAGCTAAACGAACCAGTATAGAATTAACGACTAATTCACACTTATTGTCAATATACTTGCTAATTTAATATATTTTTGCATGTTTAAAAAATGTAAAGTTTTTTGTTTTTGCATCCTAAATGCAGTGAAAACATAAATAAAATCTATTTCTAAAAAACAGGCGGGAGATGAAAGTGTGGGAAAATATCCTTTTGTCCTGGGTGCCAATAGAAACCGGGACAAAAGGTCCTTTTATCCCCGTTACCAAAAGCAACAGGGATAAAAGGCCACCCCTTTTGTCCTGGATGCTAATAGCGACAGCGACAAAAGGCACCCCTTTTATCCCGGTTGACAAATGTAACCCGGATAAAAGGGTAGGTTCCGATTCCCGCCGGGGACGTACCTTTTTATCCCGGTTACAGTTAGCAACCGGGATAAAAGGGGGGCCTTTTAGTCGCGATTGGTGTTGGCACCCGGGATAAAAGGGCCTTTAGTCCCGGGTTCAATTATGAACCGGGATAAAAGGGGAGGGGATAAAAACACTGTAGCCTCTTCTACCCCGCCCCCACGCCAGTTACACTTAGCCAAATTTTCACCGCCGCTAAGATCCCGAGCCCTCCCGCCTGCTCCATCGCCGTCCGTCCACCTCCCTCGCTGGCCGCCGTCGTCCTCGTCACCCATCTCCCCGACCACTGTCATCCCGGCGCCTGGCCGCCTCGCCTGCGCCCGAACCGCCTCCTCCTCCATCGCCTCGGCCCGCCTTCGATCCTCCTCCATTGCGCCCCCTCGACCTTGTCGCCACCGGCTGCCTCCATCGCGAGGCCTCGTCGCCGCCTGCGTTCAAGTTGCCGCATCCATCAACGCCACCTCCTCCGTCGCCGCCGCGCCCTCGTCCGTCGTGCCGCCTCGTCACCGCCTCCGTCGCGCCGCCTCCATCCCTCGTCACCGGCCGCCTCCTCCCTTCGTCGCTGCAGCCACCTCGCTCCGTCCCCATCTCGTCACCCAGCTAGGCACCGCACGAGGTCAGCCGGCACTGGCGCTGGGAAAGAACGGCCCTTGCTGATGCAAGGCCACCGGCTTGCGTCAGCAAGGGCCTTTTTTATTTTTTAGTTAGAAAATGAGTAGATATTAGTAGAAAATCAATAGATATTAGTAGATTAGTTAGAAAATCAATAGATATTAGTAGATTAGTTAGAAAATTAGTTGATAAATTTGGTAGAAATTCTTACAAATTTACTACTAATTTGTAGAAATTTAGTAGAAATATTTACAAATTAGAAGAATTTTGGTAGAAATTCTTAAAATTATTAGAAATTAGTAGAAATTTTCTAGAAATTCCAATAAATATGTAGAAATTAGTATAAATTTGGTAGAAATTCTTAGTATAAACATTCCGGACTTTTTGGGATTCATGTTATTGTATGATTTCATGTATATACCTTTACGTACATGTAAGTAAGGTGATTTCATGTACGTTTCATTTCGTGTGAGTTGCCTATTTCATGCTTGTTCTATGATTCATGACTGTCATGTATAATTACATGTATGTTTCAATCAGTAGTTGAAATGGCAGACGACGAGACCGCAAGGTATCTCATGGAGCAGATTATTGCTGGTGATGGTAGTGGCTCCAACCTTCCCATATCGTACACTGATGAAGAGGGCACCCAGGCGGACATGTTCCTCAACATGTCCGGCGATGGGAATGAAGAGCCCGAGCCCCAGCAAAACCTTACCATGGTGGAAGGTTCCGGCGAGGTATATATAATTTCTATTGTTTTATGCCACCGTTAATACTATGTACTAATTAACGAATCTTGAACTGTTAGCCCTCTGGATCGACAAAAGGGCAGAAGACCCGAGGTCGTACAAGGGTGATAGAAGAGAGGCTTGTCATCACAGAAGTCACAGAAGAGGGCAGGCCGGTTGCTCCCGAAAAAGTAGCAAAGAAGTACGTGAGTCAGATCGGGGCAATCGTAAGAGACAACGTGCCTATCAGCATCAGGGAATGGAAGGGCAAAAGCACTAATCTGTACGCGCTCCCAGAGACACAAAAGAATATGCTATGGGAAGATGTCAAGAGACATTTTACATTTCCCGAAGGATATATTGAAAAGGATGTGAAAGCGTGGACACTGAAGAAAATGGCTACACAATTCTAGACATTCAAGAAGATGCTGGATGCCAACTATCTTAGAAGGGCCGAACTCTAGATTTCAATGTGTGGCCAAAGTTGAGGGACCAATAGGAGGTATTTGTTGAATATAAGAGGAGTGAAGATGGTGTGAAAAAGATCCAGACCAACACTACAAATTCTGGTCAGAAGGAGTACCATCATCATCTAGGGCGAGGTGGTTATGGCCTAGCAATTCCCAAATGGAAGAAGATGGAACAAGACCTGATCGAACGGGGTATCGTACAGGGTATCATACCTGAAACTATTGAATGGCCCGAACGATCGAAAAATTGGTATTACGCTCATGGAGGCTCCCTGAGCCAAGAGGATGGGACGACGTTGATATTCAATGAGACAATACGTCAGAAGGCCGAAAGGCTTATGAAGAGCATTGAAGATTCTAAGGCTGGGAGGTTGAAGGTGGACCAAGAGAATGATGAGCTCACATTGGCCCTCAGTAATCTCGAGCATCCAGGATGTTGCCGAGGGTTCGGGGTCATTTTGTGGAAGTTTGCTTTCCGAGATGACAACGCATCGTACAGAAGCCGCAAGCGAAGAAAGGAACAGAGCTGGCAGCAGATGCTAGAATCCAAAGTGTAGTCACAAGAAGAAAGAATGTTGGAGGAAATCAATCGTCGAGTGGCCCACACAGTTGCGGAGTTGGCCCAAACTGGAGTATTGCCGAATCCAAACTACGTCAGCCCTTCTCAACGCCTCTTGAGCAGTTGTACTTCTACAGGGCTCCCCGATGCGCAGACGCCTAGGTTACCCATGGAGGAGCAATGGTTCGCTGTGGATGCCATCACGCAACGCACCTCATGTGAACTGCATGCCCCGGTCGGCAACCTCACTATTAAGGTATACTTATACATAATATTTATGCAATCTTCTCAAATGATCCATGCCTCGGGATCAGAGTTTAATAACTTGTTTACTTCTGCTATATGTACAGGTGGCGTACGGGAGTGCGTTACCAATCCTGGCAGGGCAGACAAGCCATGGAATGAAGATTCCACCTGGCTACACCAGCGTCAGCGTAGAGCAGCTTGTTGATAGCCAATATGAAGGCCTAGAGCTCGATCTCCTGGGAGGTGATGGGGAAAGGACACTGGCAGATGCGCTTCATGGAATCATTCAATGGCACAAACGCTATATCATCATTCCCGGTATGAAGCCATCTCCTCAGAGCTCAAGACCACTCCCCGTAGATCCCTAGCAGCGACGTTCTCCTCATAGCTCGAGACCGTCATCTCCTGCACAACCTGCTCCAGGACCGTCGCTTTCTGCTCGATCAAGGTCTCCATCTCCACCACATCCTGGTGGTGGGAGCGACGACGACAATAACAACACCCCTCCCCGATCACCGTCGTCGGGACTAAGAGCAGCCCCGATGAAGGAACCTGCAGCACCACTAAAGAAGTCACGAGCACCGCCTCTCAAGCAAAGACAGAGAAAGAAGAAAACAAAGGAGCCTAAAGTGACTCCTAAGGAACACTGGGAGGCAATGAGTCATGCAGAACAATGGGCAGAAATCCAAGTAGAGGCTAGTGCGTGGTTCACGAAACAAGCCGAAGAAAAAAAAGCAAGGGAAATGGAGCCACCGCTAGTAAATCGAAGGGATTTAAATTTTCTTATCAGTATGGAAGAAGGAGCTAAGAAAAGGATACCACTACTATCAAACTACAATGGGCTTTAGTAAAGGCTGATGAGAGGGACAAAAGGAAAGGAAAGTCATCTTCTAGTGGTGCTGTCCCCGACCTCGGGCATCTATCAAGAAAAGACGCTCAATAGATAGCAGCAGTGCCCTTGGATCAACAAGCACAAGTATTGAAATTCATGGAAGAAACATGTATGGGACTTAATGAATGTTTAGGGCAAGTGAGCCGCCAGCTGCACCGCCAGTTCAACCAAGATGGACTTTTGAGCTAGGCAAATCTCTAGTAAGGCCTGAGTTGGTACGAAAGCTATCAACAAATATGTATAAATTCCATCAATGGTACATGAAGGTGTCTGCCGACTCGAGGGAGATGTTCGGCCTTAAGGTAAAACCGATAGATTTTTACTGCGAAGGCGAGAAAGTTCTGTGGCTAGACTTCAAGGATATATACGAAGTGTATCATCATGATGCCCTGGATGTCTCTCTGATCAGCGCCTGGGTTCTGTAAGTGTTTGTTTATCTACATGTAAATTTGGGCTCATATCATTATTTTTTTGCGTGCGTCACCGTACTAACTTCGTCTTCAATTTTATGTAGGATGCTAATTCAGATGTGCCAACGAGAGGCGTACCTACATATTGGCTTCATGGATCCATCCGTAGTTAACCAAAAATAGATACAAATATTGCCAGAAAAAACCTTGGTGGAAGTATACAATTTCCTAGACAAATAAAAATTCAAGGATTTCATACTACTTCCATACAACTTCAAGTAAGTGTGTGTATACCATCTACTTTCTTTTTCTTTTTCCTTACCTGATTAATGTTAGTTAGCTCTAATATGCATGAACATTTTACGTACGCAGCTTCCACTAGATCCTCATTATAATTGAGCCTAAAAGAAGTCATGTCACTGTCTTCGATTCGTTGAGGAAAGATCCGGTGGAGTACCAAGACATGCAAGACATGCTAGGCTTGTAATAATTTTGGACCTTTATCTCTATGCAAAAGTTTGTTTCCTAAATTTTATCCCTGTTACACTATATCATTCATATTCTAATCCGCAGCGTATGGAAACAATTCAGAAGGACACACAAAGGTCCATTCAAAGAAAAACTTACATGGAACACAGACTTCCCGGTACGTATGAAGTCTGCACATTTAGTACATTGTATAACATGAATATTTCATAACTTATTTTTTTCCACACTGAAGTGCTTAAGACAGGAACCCGGGAATAATCTATGTGGCTACTACATCTGTGAGCACATGCACAGTTTTATGGGATCTAAGGGACTAAAGATGACGCCGCACAACTTTAATGTATGTAAAATAAAACTATCACTAGTTAATTAATTTCTAGCTCCTTATATTTAATTGTTCGTGTAACATTCACATATTTTCATAAATATTCAACAAGGACTCTTGAAGAAAGAAAGAGTAGCGACAATATGTGAAGGTCTCATTGGATTCCTAATGGACAAGGTGGTAAATCCACAAGGAGAATTTTATTACAATGGACGACATTTAGACGCTCCGAGCAACACCTCGACGGGAAGATTGTAGATATATAGTTTGATTTGTATACATAATACGCGCTAAGATCGATTTGTATATATAGTTGATTTCATTATACTAGTTGAATTGTGTATATGAATTGTGTATATATATAATTGTATAATTACTAATTTCATTCATTTAAATACTAGTTGATTTCATTATAAAAAAAACTCTCAACTACTAAAGGTTAACAAAAGGGCCGCGGTGCGCACGTGATGCATGAAAATTTCAGGCGCCATGCATGAAAATTTAAGTAGGACTTTACTCCCGGTTGGGAAACCCAACCAGAATTAAAGGAGAACCCTTTACTCCCGATTGCTTTTACCAACCACGAGTAAAGGGCCTGTCCCGCGCCTGGCGTGGTAGGGTACTAAAGGGTGACTTTACTCCCGGTTGAAGGACCCGGGACTAAGGATCCCCCTTTGTCTCGATTGGTTTATCCTGGATGGATTTTCGGGAGATATGCACCCTACCAACCGGGACTAAAGGCGAGTTCTCTACATAGTGCTTGTGGCAAAAAAAAGAAGAAGAATACATTGGTATATATAATGTCCTGCATGAAGTTAACTTAGTGTTTTGGGTTTCTTTACATGTCCTGTTTGTTGTGGGCCATGGTCGTGCTGCTTTATTTATAGGATATACAGGGATCTATGCTACTTTTTCTTTCTTGCTTATCGCTTTCGTGACATCTGATCTGATCAGCCAGCTAAAGCTGCTGCCTACCAATGCAAGGAAAAGGCGAGTAACTGAACATGCATCAATGCATGCCGGTACGGCGGTGCAGGAGAGACGTGCCTGTTCTTTACTAGTTTTGGCAACATGGCCGGCCGCCGAGGTTGAACGGTGCCGGCCGGCCGGCGATGGTGGTGGACTGGTGGTTATTCTAGCGACGGCCGGCCAGCGTTCTTTCTTTTTACGTGGAGGTGAGTCAGTGACATGCTCCATCGGCGCTGCCGCATGTTCTCGGCGGGCCGCACGTGGTCGCATCCGGAGGCCGTCTTCGACGAGAGCGATCGGACATGCTGCATGACATGCTGAGGGAGACGAGAGCGAGAAGACTTAGCGTGGTGGATTTCATAATTTCTCCGTCTCTTTCACGTGCTAGCTAGGTACTAGTAGTGTTTGGTCGATCGATCGATCTGGAGATCGGGGTCTTTAACAAACATCTTGTCGTTCCGTGGCTTTTTTGAGAGGACGATGTGTCTAGGAAATGCATGTGTTTGCCGAGAGCAGCGGCTGGGTTGGTTGTGTTTCTGATTAGTTGCAAAAGGCAGTGACGATGCACTTCTTTTCTCTGATCACTCTTTTCTTTCTTTCTCGATCAAGATGAACCAAGTAATAAAAGGATGTTGTTAAGTAAAGTCCATCCGGGTAAAAATAAGATTAATAATAATGCCTACATATTGTTAAGTTAATTACTTCGAGATTGAACCAGAAACTTAAGCTCGACCCCATCAATTGGAGAAGTCTAACTAGTATTCTCATGGCTTAATGTTGGTTCCTCAACTGCAAAACCGGATAGAACAAGTCCGCAAGTTGCTGATCTCTTGAACCAGAGGAAAGCATGTGTTAAGTTGGTACTATGTCCGTCCTTAAATGCTTGTCCTAAACGTTATAAGAACGTAGGGCGTATTACAGGAGGGTTTGTGCTAGGTGTGCAACGATCTAGTGACACTAGGCCAGGGGGCGCCTCGCTGAGTGAGGGAAAATATTAACTAAGCTCTCTTCGTTCCAGATTGTAGATCATTTTGATTTTTCTAGGCATAATTTTACTATGCACTTAGATATAGTGTATGTCTAGATGCATAATAATATCTATGAATTTAGAAAAGTTAAAACGACCTACAATTTGGAACGGAGGAAGTATCTTAATTCATCCGTTTTTACTTGTCGTTTGATTAGGACATCGATACGGTGTCCAATACACATGTGCTAATGCTACACATTATAACTGTTTCTTCGCAAAAATTGTAATATATATAATCATATGAATGTGCTATCTCATTGCAAATAAATCCACCAGGCTGTATCATTTTCATGTGTCATCTTGACCAAAAAATTGTACATATCACTGCTCAAAGTTTTAATGGTCTGACTGCCCACACCATTCTAAAATCATATTTATTGAAAAAAGGATAACAATGAGCTCTACAGGGGCCCTGTTTGGACTAGTTAGAACTAATAATGGTTAGTAAGGATTAACGAGGTGGAGGCAGCAAGCTGGATACTTGTTAGCAGGCTAGAGTTGTTTGCTGAGAATTAGCTAGACCTATTTGGATTAGTTGGAGCTAAAATTAGTTGGATAGCTCAGCTGGGTAAATCCGAACAGGCCTCGAGTGATGATAGTGGCCGGGAAATCTTAGCTGCTAATTTAAAAAGATATGTGCATTGTGAAACAATTAAATTTTCTAACATCATATTTTTAAACGGAAATTCTATAAATCACTTGCGCGTTCTTAATTTTGTTGTGTTATAACTCGTCTTTTACTGTGGTGATTGTTTGGAGATTTGTACAGCTCTTTGTTGGACTTTGTGATTGTTTCGGTGCTTGCTGGGCCATTTTGCGTTTCACTGTCTCAGCCCATTTTATTTTTCCACCCGGCATCGACCTAAGAGTTTGTGGCTTTTGCTCTTTTTAGACCAAAGACCATTGGCCCTGCTTATATTGAAAGCAAACCAGAGTTTTGCTGGGGTTACCAGCTTTACAGAAAAGGCCCGTTTTTTAACTAGTACACAGTATCAGAAGAGACCTCCAGCAACCTTCTACTCTCAAAAGAAACGACAAAAGCTAGAGCTACTCCTTAACAGCTTGTTGGCACCATCTTCCAACCAGGAAGGGAGCTTTTTCACCATGTCGTCCTCAGGCGTTGATCAGCCTCCAGCTTTAGCAGATCACCTCGCCTCCGCAGGTGTCAGGTTCTCTCCAACTCCTGTATCAGCCTTTGCAGCAAATCTCCCCACCTTGTTTGCTTCTCTACATTCGCTATCTTGCTCCATTGCTGTAGAAAGCCAATGATTTTGTAAGCTAGAACTTTTGGATTACCTATTAGAATATTGGAGAAAATCCAATCATTTCTAGTACGCCAGATTGCCCAGCTCACCCCCACGAGCAAGTATAGCATCAGATCATCCCCCATACCAGAGGACCCATCTAGCCTATGTTCAACAAACTCATTGAGGTTAGCAGGGATAGCATCCCATCCTAAACTATCTATGACCCAACACCATACAAAGGATGCTAGGCATCTGAAAATTAAGTGGTCACCATCTTCTTTTTCCCTGCAGAGTTTACATTCTTCGGGGCCATCCCAGTTTCTTTTTTCAGCTGCACTGCTGTTTGTAGCCTATCATGCCACATCATCCACAAGAAGATTTGGATTTTAAGAGGAAGTTTGGTGTTCCATCACCATTCTACGGTCTACACATCCTGGGTTAACAATAAATATGTACAACGATCTTGTGGAGAATTTCCCTTTTTTTCTAGCATCCACGCTGTCCGGTCTTCGCCACCTTGCAGCGATACATGTTCCAGTCCCCCCCCCCTCCATATCAATCCACTCCTCTTTTGCCTCCAGTCCCATTCAGACCTCTCCTATATCTGAGTTGCCATCCTCTCTAGAGCCCTCCGACACCGAGATGTGTTAGTCACTGCATATTTTAAATAGGTTGGGGTATTTGAATTTTAGAGCACAGTCCCCATTCCACACATCTAGCTAGAACCTGGTCTTCACTCCATCACCTATTTTTATAGCTCTACAAATGGTACCACTCTCCATCTTTCTGTAAGTCCTGCCAGAATTGCGACGCCCCCCTTTTTGTGACTTGGAAGAACCCATTCTCCCCCAAATATTTCTTCTTGAGCAGCTGTATACAGAAACTATCATCTCCACTTTCTATCCTATATATCCACTTGGCTAGCATTGCTGTATTCATTGCACTAGTGTCTATGAAGCCCAGCCCCCTGAATTCCTTTGGTTTGCTCAGGGCCTCCCACTTCACCATGTGATACTTTTTCTTGTTGCCCACGCCATGCCAAAAAAATCTCTCCTGGTCGAGTCTAACTCTTGGTGAGTCCCCTCATGCAACCAATACACCCCCATCATATACATAGGAATACTTGTCAGGAGTGTATAAATTAAGATGGCCTTCCCTCCAGAGTACAGGTGCCCACACTTCCAGGTGCCCAATCTCCCCTCCACTTTAGATACCGGTCCACTCATCTCTGCTTTTGACAGTCTCATATCGCTGACCGGGACGCCTAGATATTTCGTTGGTAGCACTCCCACCTGACAATTAAAGGCCTTTGCAATCATCTCTCGTTCTTGTGTTTCTACGCCCACCACAAAAACTTCACTCTTGTTTTAGTTTATTCTTATTCTTGACATTTCCTCATAACAGAATAGCAGGAATTTGAGCATGATGATATTATTCTCATTCTTTTCCAAAAATAGTATCATGTCGTCCGCATATTGTAGATGTGTGAACCCCCACTAGGTCTAGCACTAACCCAGTGATGATGCCTTTTCTCTTTGGCATGATTCAGCATTTCTGAGAAGGCATCACTCACTAGATTCAACAGCAAGGGTGAAAGCGGATCACCCTATCGGACCCCTCTGTAGCTTCTAAAGTATTCCCCCCACTCTCCATTCATGTTGATGGCCACCCTGCTCCCTGTTACCGCGTTCATCATCCACTCCACCCATTTCTCTGGGAAGTTCTTCCTTATCATTACCTCCTTCAGGAATTTCCAATCCACTTTGTCATAATCTTTCTCAAAGTCCAATTTGAGAACTATCCCCTCCATCTTCCTAGCTCTCAGGTGGTGTAGGACTTCATGTAAGACCACCACACCATCAAGTATGTGTCTCCCAGGGATGACAACTGTCTAATTTATTCCCACCACTATATTTGCAACTTTGGTTAGTCTCAGTGTTAGTACTTTGGTAAAGATCTTGTTGATTACATTCAGGAGACATATAGGTCTGTATTGTTTAATATTCGTGGCCCCCTGAATCTTTGGAATGAGAGTGATAATACCATAGTTTAGTCTCTTGATAAATCTAGCTCTCCCTTGTGCAGTGTCTCCAGCATTTCCAAGATCTCCTCCTTTACCTACCCCCAGAATTCTTTAAAGAATGTGACAGAGAACTCATCGGGCCCAAGGGCTGTGTTATTTTTCATATCCTTTACTGCACTCTCCAGCTCTGCCATCATAAATGGCCTAATTAATCATTTATAATCTGTCTTCTTCCTATAGTTTGACATTCACTCCCCAAAAGTCTTTTGCTAGGTGAACTTGTGGTGGCTCTTCACTCCCAAAGAGTTTTTTGTAAAACTCTGTCACATGTTGCTTTAGCTGTTCTATCTCTGTGATAATGCTATCACCATCTTCTAGGCTCTTGATGGTGCATTTTCTCTTTCTTCCATTAGCCACTCCATGGAAAAAGCCAGTGTTAGCATTCCCCTCAAACAACCATTTTTCTAAACCTCTCTTTTGCTAAAATATTTCCTCTTTCTTATATATCTCCACTAATTCTTTCTCAAGTCTATATCTGGTTCTCCACTCCTCCACTGATAATTCTCTCTCATCAGCTTGAGCATCCCATTTTTGCAGATTAAGGGTAATATCTAGCTTTGCTTTCCTCTGTTCACTTTCCACGTTTGCTCCCCATCCTTTTAGCCTCCTCCTCAACACCCCCAAGCATTGATCTCGAGATGCCTAAAGGAAGAGGAGAGAGACGTTGCAACGGAGAGACGCCATGGCAGGGGAATTTCTTGGTAGTGGCATCAGCACAGGCTGGGAATGTCTTAACGACGACGCTGGAGGAGGTCTACGTTGTATTCGTATATGAAGGCATCATGACACCCTAAAAATGGATGAATTAGGTGTTCTAAATTTTAAAGCTCCAAGCACGTATAAAATCTATTTCAATTTATATATAGATGTACACTAGATTTTTCTGTATATAGCTATCTCTATCACAAAAGAGTTTTGCAACCTAGATTCCAATCCTACAAGCACATGTCGAGTTTAGGAAAGGTAAATACGGAATGTAAAGTGCAATAACAAATGTGGAAGATAAATGAAGTAAAGAATACAAATTCTCAGCATGGCAACTTTTTATCGAGTTCTCGGAAAGCTCTCTTTCCCTAGTCATCGTTGGAGCCCCTCGCAAGGGAATGCCTTAAGCAAGGGCTAAACTCTCGGTCAGGTAGCCGACGGACCTTCCCCACATGTAAGTGGGTCTCTGCCTTATCTCTCCCAAATGCTCTTTGCTATCTTCACTAGATAGAGCTTCGTCTAATCGCCTCTTCTCCCTTGTACAAGTACCGGTGGCCACTCCACAAATGTACTTGAAGGATCTCGCAAAACTTAAAAGCCCCGGATTTATAACAATTGGTGAGCAAGTAGTGATACCAAATATTAAATATGTGCAAACCTCACCTAACTCTAGGCTAATCACTAGAGCAATGTGCTAAGTAGCCTAAACTAGCACTAATCAAGACCCAAGCCTTGTGCTAATTGCCTTAATTTTCTCTAGAGCACTTTGATGGATAGAGCACTTGTGTGTATCTGATAAAATCTTATAGCTTCTTCAAGTTTTAACACACTTGAAATGCATGGCCAATAGGGTATTTATAACTCCAACATGAAGAACTAGCCATTAGATAGCCATTACACACAAAAGTTGGTTTTTACTGTTAACACATAAGAATCCCATGTATCATAGTATGAATCGGTGATATGCGATGGTGAAATAGTTTTGCTCTGTTTCTTCAAGGTTCAAGCTTGTCTTCTAGACATATTTGGTGGTCTTTTAGGGTCTTGAACATGTATACTTGATCGACCATGACAGGTGGTCAAAGAAATCAGCTGTTCCATACAAAAGTTGATTTTACTATTGACATAGGACAGTCCAGTATATCACTGTATGAATCGGTAATATGGGATGGTGAAGAATCTTTAATTTGATGGTTAAGAATCTTCGTAATTTTGCTCTCTTACTTTGACGCACGATAATATGGTGTGACCTAGACACCGTATGAGTCGATGATTGACACCTTCATCCAAAGCCGAATCTAAGACGGCAATGAGGCGAGCTGAGTATCACTGACTTCACTGGTGATGTTTACTGGTGACACTAATTAAGTCGGTGTACCCTGTAGACTTGCCTTTGGCCCTGCGTTTCCTTCAAACATTGACCGATCCAGTGCAGTTGGTGTCATCATCGACTTAATCACTGAAATATCGGTGATCATTATCTTGTACATGTCCTCTTGATGTTGTTTGATCACCCAAGTCCATCACCTTGCATACATGTGACTAAAATCTTGTATATCAGTAAATGATGTTAGTCCTTGCATACATGTGATTAAAATCTTGTATATCAATAAATGATGTTAGTCCTGTAGGTTAGTGTTGCCACACAATCACAAAAATCACTAATGGCCTATGTTATGTCCAATTTCCTTACAGTATCATATATGCTCGTGGATTCAGTTTCAATCTATTGTTCTGAGATTCTAAGGTTTTCCATTGCGACACTTCAATTTTTTTATTTCTTTATTATCATTTCACAATTTCTTATGGGGTCGTTAGCAATGTCCATTCTCAGTGGTATAAATTTGTATACAGTTTTTGTTTTTTAATAACAAGTTAAACGCCGGCGTGTTGCAACAGGCAACAAAAAGTCATATATTAACTTAATTTGCCTTCATAATAATTCTACACTAAATTTTAATAAAATGACTTAGCACTTCTACACATATTTTCATAAAAACATCAGAGTCTAACCCTTCACCCAGTATACAATTTCAAAATGCATGCTATGCTCTAGATGACGTATGGAAATATGAGACATATAGCAGGGTACTGGAAGTTGCAGGTCTAGTTTTTTCAATGTATATAGCTGCATTGATATGAATATCTAATGACATTGCTTCTAACAAGGAGAAACTTAACTTTAGCAGATCAAAACTGTTAAAAAAACATTCTATCAATCAGCACCCATACACACACGGAGCACAAGCGGAACATAAAGAAGTGGGAATAATTGGAACCTTGATTTCTCTCCAGTTTGTATTAGTATTAGTACAAAGTATATTTGATGAAGCCATGAAATGCTTAGATATGATCATTTGTGCTAAAGATAAGATGAGCTTGTTCCTATGTATGCTTTTTAGTTATTGTGAGAATAGGTTGCTATCTAAAGATGTTATTATTATTAGGAACCAAGGAGAGTAACATGAAGTACTTGAAGAGGCATGGAGACAAAGAGGACTAGCAAGGGATGTCCGAACTAAGTTGGAGGCCCAAACTATATCAACTTCGAGTCCACCTTGGAGTCTAGGAGCAGTTTGCCATAGAATTGATGGCTAGATCACATACAGTGGTCTCATGACTAAATTTCTTCTGAGTCAATGGGAATCATCAAAACAAGTGGACATACAGAATCTGCCACGGTGCTGCGTTACCTTTTATTAGGTCTCATCAGGTCTTGTAATTCATGGGAACGGGCATAGGCCTAGGTTGTGTGCACCCCTAGCACTAGGAGCACGCCCAAGGGGTGCCCTAGCCCATCCACACCCCTTGGCCTCCTCCTCCTTGGCTGCCACCCTCTATTCTCTTATATACCTTGTTGTTGTCGCTTTTACATTTGAGTCACGCTTAGTCTAATCTGTCATTGAACAGTTTTGTCGTGTATCAGTTTGTGAGACTCCAAGTCAAATGCTTCATATTATTAGAATTATTTTTAGATTGTTATCTACCTTGATCTTACTTGTGTTCTTGATTCGCTTGTAGGAGATAGCTGTGACGATCGATCCCAAATCTTCCGAGTTAATCCTAATCCGAGCCCCTGATCACCTGTCTTAGCTTCCCAAGCCTAAGTGATCAACCTCCAGACCGGTCCCGACCCCTGAGACCCGACCCCTCTCCGCTGGTCTCCAGTTCCAACCCCGCCGACCCCAACTCACCGCCGAATCCTTCTAAGTCTTTCCCAACACCTCCTTTCTATCTGACCGGTGGACCCACGAGATCTTTTCCCCCAGATCTTCCGCGACAGGCGCACTCGAGTTGCATGCCCGCTTCAGAGTTCCCCCACCACGTGGCTCAACTTCTCCGACGCCCGCTGCTCCGCCTCGTCTCTGGCCGCGACCGAATGGATTCTCGCGCCCCCTTCCCCAATCGTAGCGGAAGCCCCTCTGCAACCTTTCTGCAGCACCTCGCCACCCGCGCCCATCATCACGTCGCCAGATCCCGGCCGCAGAGCCTGATGTCGTCCGTCTTTTCCGTCACTTCGATACAGTCGCGCCGCCTGGTCTTCGCTACCCGACGATTCCTCCTCCGCCAACCCTGACCACGGCAGCGACAGCTCTTTTCCCTGCCCTGTCAGAAGCCGCCCGACAATCTGTTGCTCCGCGCTCGCCCGCGCGCCCGTGGCCGCCTATCTTCTCACCTGTGCACCCTCGATTCTAGTGCCGTTAACCCGGTCTTTTCCATCAGTTCCACCGCACGACGACGCCCGCCTCCGCCAAATCTCAACCACCGGCAAACCCGCTCCTGCGCTGCCCTGACGCCAGAGCCCAATGACCGCTGGCGTCATCCCCGAAGTCCTGCTCCACCGCCCTCGTCGCTCAATCGCCGCCCGGGCAGAGCACTCCATTGCTTCTTCCCCGGCCTTCGCGCCGCTCCCCTTCTCACTCCCGCGCCGCTATAAAAGGGAATGCGCGAGCCCCGCTGGAGTTCCCTTCGCCATCGCTGCCTTTCCGCCATTTCTCTTGCTCCCTGTTCGAGCTCCCAGCGCCACCACACTAAGTCCCTGAGGAACTCTCCTCTCCGCTCCACACCGTTTTCCCCAATCCATCCAGCCGCTTGCTCCTCCGTGCTACGTAAGAGCTTACTTGTGATCCACAAGAAGCACCGCCGCCGCCGGAGCACTGCCGGACCTCGCCGCTGTTCAAAGCCTTATTCCCTCCGCCCAAGTCTGTTCCTTCCCGACCCCAAGCTTTCCTTGTAAGGAGAAGGTAAGCTGCCGACCCCTTGTCCGTCTCGTCCGACCCTTCTAACGTCCGACCTTTGTCCACCTCGTCCAACCCCTTTTTCTCTGCCGACCCTTGTCCGCTTCGCCCGACCCCTCTTATCCGCCCGACCCCGGTTCTGTCTCGCCCGACCCTGTCTGTTCCGCCGACCCTTCTCCGCCTCGCCCGAGGACTCGGCTGTATCCTTTTTCTTCAAACCGAGGGTGTGTGTAAAACTTGGGGACCCTTCAGCGTTGAGCCTGAGGACCCCTAGCACACCAAATCCTCTAGATTAAGGGTCAGATCATAAGTTCCTTTCCTCCGACCCTTACCTCTTGATCTCCATCAACTCCATTGAACTTTTCCCACCCTCCTGTATCATGTCGCAAGTTTCTGGGCTCGGACTTGCAAGTGTTGCTGTTGAATTAACCGTCTAAAATGCTAACTCTTGCATTCTACGAGCTGCACCCGGCGCTAGAAGGCGACGGTGTAGCTGAGCTCCTGCCCTCTGAAGCCGAAGCCGCCCCAGAAGTCGAGCAGTTCTCTTCCTCCTTGCTCGAAGGCAAGCCCCGGTTGCATGAAAACCCTGTGTTGTTTTACCAGACTTGCGCATGCCTTCTTTAGCATGCTTGTGCATTTTACGTATAGGATTTGTTTGGAACCCTAGATGCATAACGTAGCTCCCCTGATCTGAACACTAGCTGTTGGACCGAGTAGCTGCTTTGCTTAAATAGGAAGCGGTAAAAGTCGAGTGATTTCCTGTCACTCGCGAGTTGTAGGAGTTGGTTGTCTTCCTCCTGTCATAACTGTAAGGACGATGGATGAGGCAGGGTTTTGGGTAACTCTTTGGTGGTCGGTTGATCGCCCCATCTGTCTATGAAACTTGCTAAGGCCCGACAGTGGTGGTGTTCGTGATCAAGTGTTTGAAAGTACTAACCTCATACTTAGTATGGGATGAGGAAGCCTAGTACCGGATTGAACCTAGACGTGAGCGGTCGCCCCATTGTTCTTGGAACAGAGTTTCCCCTGCTGGATGTCGCACGTGGTGGCAAGCGTGGTCACAGAACGGCAGAGGCCGGGTCTGTGGAACCTTGCACCAAAGGAAATGGGCCCGACACGGGTTAGGGGATTGATAGGGAAGGTCGACACAGGAAGCGACCTCCGGGTGCACGGATGTCGTGAGGTTAGGTTCACCATGCATGGTTAAAGAACTCGAATCGATTCATCTGCCTCTCACAGTTTGAGACTGCTTGATCGCTATGCTACCCTGAGTAAGAAAGATATATGATGATAACATGGTCTTGTGGATATATACATACCTTGGTTGATTCTATGATTGTTTAGAATAGTTTGCAAACTTAGACCGGATAATGAACTTAGAACCTGAGCTAAAACTTAAAATAGGGTTTTATTTAGTGCTTTTGGCAAACAAAACCCTCAGCCAAAAAGCCTTGCATGTCTAGTTCTGTGGAGTAGCTTTACTCCCTGTCGGTTAAGTCTTGTTGAGCTTAGTAGCTCAGCCTTGTTGTGGCTCCTATTTTCAGGTGAAGTTGCTGCTCCCGAGCCCTCCTCTGTTGGCACTTGGTCGCCCCAGCTCCCTCCGGGTTGGACAGTCGAGTGGGATCCCTCCTCGGATGGCGAGGAGAGGGATCAGTGATGTCCCGGATGGCCTCACCAGGGACGTCCGACCCCGACGTGCTGCTTCCGCTAGTGGTTTTACCTTCTGTTGTTTTTCTTGAAACCTTGTAAAACTCTGATGTTTATTTCCTAACCAAACTAAATGGTTAAGTTGTTAACTCGGTGGACTTGTTGTATTCGCTGGAACCGCTCACCTTCGTGTGGGTTTGCTAAATGGTCCTGTTCAAGTGGTTAAATCGGAAGAAATCCGACGGCACTTCGTGTTTACTCGGTTAGGCATGAGTGTCGCGTATTATGCGGCTAAATCATGTTTAACCAAGTAGATCCGAAGGGGATCCGCCACAATAGCCTTCATGGCAAGGTCAACCAGGCTGCGCATAGTTGATAACCAGAGGAGAAGTGGTGCTAAGATTGCGGGGTTCAGATTTTATCTATCGGGAGCCAGATCAGGAGTGTTGTTTCACCACCAAATTGAGAGTTATTCTAAGCTGACATAAGATCGGGCATCCCTATTTCCCATCAATATTGATGGATGGGTGCATCGATGAGCTCAAGGCTCCTTTACAAGCCTCTACTTATAGAGGGTGAATACGAGCACCCTACGCAAGGAAGAATACAATAGATCAAGTTACATAGAACCTTCCCAAGTCATTGCTAACTCCCATGAGTAATTCACCCACATAAAAAATATTTCACAACACTCCCCCTTACGTGAGTTATGTGCCTTTTGCATGCCTCATTAAAAACTCCTCTAAAAAATCTAACAATTATTGACGCTCATTAATGACATACTTTTATCCTGTATAAATTATCTTCAATATTGGCATACAAATGACACCATTTACATTGATCATACCTAATAATTAGGCTATTTTCACATATACCTTGCATTTTGAAGGATGTTCTATTTTCGCAGAAAATTGGATTATATTGAAGCATAATTGGATGAGGCCCAGAACCAATGACAACCCACAGAAAGACGAAGGCTAGAGGACCCAAAAAGGGCCTAGCCAATTGGCATATAAAGGTAAACACAATCATGAGATCAACATTGGAGATAGGGTAAACAAATCACATCAATCTATCCATATGTATAAGGTAACACAACCAAAGGTAGCATGAGCCTATTGTCTTCTTGTTATATTTCCAGCCAAAGTAGTAACCAACCTATCTCGTACCATGATAAAGTGTCATCTATTACGCAATCATTCGGCCTTTTTCCTCGTGTATGCTGTCACCACATAAGGGTAATCACACCGAATTCCTACACACTACTAAGATGTATCCGCAAGATATAGATTAATCACCACGATTACATCTATTCCTACTAAGAACACATGCTAGCTAGACATATGAGAATAAGCATGCATCATAGTAGATCAAAGTAGAAGATTAGATTGATATCACCATCATGTGTACATAGGCCCTGACAATGCTTAGCTCTAGAACTCTACCATGACTTCGTTGCACAGGGATGAACATGGTGGCTAGGGTCTAGCCTAAGGCATCTCCTACACAAATCCAAAGACTTGCAACGACCCTCAGCTCCCTCTGGTGAATGCCCTAGGTTTCACCAACTTCTAGTGGATGGATGCGCATGCCGATGGATAATGGGGATATTTATAGTCCAGACGTGCCGTAGGGTGAAGAGCACGTCAATCGGGGCTAGAAAAGGGCCACGCACATCGGCCTAGGTGTCACACCTTGAAATTTTTGAATTTCAGGATGTGATTAAAAGGAATAATTAAACAACGATTTTCTATAATTTAAATTTTTTTGCTAACATTTATTTTCTTTATAGGAAATTTAGTATAGGAAAAATAATTGTTTGTTTTCAAAATTAAATAAGGTTGTTGTTCTCTATCTGTGCATTCATGCTGATGCATTTTGGTGCTTCATGAGCGAAAAAGTTTTAAAAATACGTTTAGACGTTGTCCGAGTTCTTCTGAGAATTTTCCAGTTTTTCTGGAATTTATTCTCCTTTCCTTGAGCTTAATCCAATTTTTGGATAGTTCTAAAATCCTTTTTCATGAGCTCCAAATATTTTATTTAGATTTCTCGTGTTCCAAACTATCTCTGGGAGTTTTCCTAGAATTTTTGGGATTCTCATAATATTTTTCGTGGTTTAAATTATTTATCTAGAATTTTCTGGATTTATATTCCCACGTAAAATAATCTCTGAAAATAATCTATCTTTCTTTCTTAATGGGCTGAGCCCACGGACCCGACCCGCTCCATTTGGTCCATCAGGCCGTGGCCTCTTCCTCTTTTTCACCGGTCCACCAGGCCTCTTTTCGCCTGGCGCGTGTGTCCATTGCGCTGGCCCAGCTCCCGACCGAACTCCCGTCCCTTTCCCCTCAATAGGCTAGCTCCTTTTCTGGCCCATCTCCCTAGCCTGACCTGCCATCTCCTTTCTCTCTCTCCCTTTTGCTGCCAGGTGGGCCCCGCATGTCGGAAGCTTCTTCAAGCTTCGGCCGACGCCATCGCTTGAGCTCCCCGCACAGGTGCCGCTCGGTTTCCCGTCGCCCCGGCTTCTCGGCACCCCTCCAGCTCCCCACGACCCTCCGCCTTCCACGCGCAAGCCGCCGCCCCCTCGTTTCTCCTCCCTTCGGCCGGAAATTGCCGCTCCACCAACCAGCCGCCATGAATGGTGCCACCACTCTGGCCGCCGGCCGTTACTCCGCGATTCACCTCCTGAGCCGCCTCCGTTTCCCTTCCTCCACCCATATAAAGCGCCCGGGCCTCCTCAGACCTCCTGCTGCCGCTTCTCCCTTGCGCCATCGTGCCAACGCCCTGCATTGCCATACACCCGCCGCCTGCATCTTCAACCGCCGCTTGCCTCGGCCTGCGCCCCTGCCGTTTTGCTGCTGCGCCGGCGCTCCGCTACAGCCGTGCGCCGTCCCCTCTGGCTCGATCTCCGGCCGTCGACCGCTGGCCAGAGCTACCCCTGATGCGCTGGCGTGAATTTAGTGAAGAACCGAAGGAAGAAGAGGATAAGGTGTTTTTGGGTTTCAGCCCCTGCATAAACCTCTAATCTTGTATCTTTTCTGTGTGTCTTGGAAAATCTTTAGAAAAGCCCCCAAAGTCTTCAGATTCTTGCAAACTAATCCAACCCTTACCCTTTTGTAGATCTAACCCCAGCTTTTCATCTTTTTGTGAGTCCTGTTCTCTGAATCTTGGTAATCTTCTCTGCTAACCTCTGTAGTTTACAGTTAATCGCGTTTAAATCCCTAGAACCTTGCTTAGCTCGTAGATTTCACGTTTTAGTTCCGTTTTAATCCACTAAAGATGTGTTAGGTTCATAACGGCATAAAGTATACGTTAGTCCAGCATTTCATATCTTTAAAAATAAATTTAATATTAATTTGATTAATACCTGATAAACATGTGTTTCTCTAAATAAAAGTTACCCAGAGTTATCCACCACTTTTCATAATAAATATCAATATGATTAATAACTACTTCATAATCTTTCTATAAAATCCAATTAGGATATACACTGGTTTTTCATAAACCAAAGATAATTTGATTAACGCTTATTTGAATAATTCTTACAATTAAAAGCTATTTAGAGTTAAACCTCGGATTTTCTTAAATTAAATTTAATTTGATTAATAATTATTCAATTTGCCTTCTAAATAAAAGCTATATAGGTTATAACTCAAACTTTCATAAATAAATGTTAATTTGGCTATTATAAATACCAATGTGTTTTTAATATAATATGCTTAGTTGAACTCGAAATATAAAGCTATGCGCTTAGATGTCCATATATGCTTTATTTTCAAATAAAATGTTTAATTTGTATAATTTGTACATAAATATTTGCAAATAAATTTTGCCTAAGTTTCACACCGTGTTTCATAGACAAATATAAATTGATTAAATCTAAATAGGTTATTTCTCTAAAATAAGCTAGGTGCATGTTTTATTTAATTAAAAAGGATCAAGCATATAGTCTTTTTATTTATTTGATAAATCAAACTTCTCAATAGTTCCGATCTTGCGTTTGCGTGACCTTTAGATGGAGCCTTGTCCTTTAGTACGCTCTTTTGAAGCCTTTCTTTTGTTTTGGTGTATTGTTCTTAGTTGCTCTTGTTGTTTGTTTGTTGCCGATGTTTGCTTCGATTAGAAGGATCGCTGCTCGGAAGCTTTGAAGGTTAAGAGTTTCAAGAAAGCAAGATCTGAAAAGCAGTGAGAGTAACTTGTCGTTGGAGAAAGGCAAGTGTCCCTAACCATCCTTCTACCTATGCTTTGTTCAAAGTGTTATGGTAATCTTAATTGGAACATGGAGAACCACCCAAGAAAACAGTACAACCACAATATCACATGGCTCTGATCTTAGCCGACTAATTAGGCATGTGGTTGACTAGTGGCCTTACCGAAAGGGCAAGGAGGGGGAAGGTGTCGGGGGTATGACCTGGAGCAGTAGCCTTCTAAGGTGCTGACTCATTACAACATGTTGTGATCCACATCGGTACTGAAACTCGAGCGGCTACTAGTTAGCTATGTGCCTTTGTAAAGGCTTCGTAGTGGACCCCCTAGCCACTCACCAAAGGAAGTGTTTAGGGGATTTGCAAACCCGGGCGACACGGGGGACCACGAGTTATGGGTAAAGTGTACAACCTCTGCAGAGTGTAAACTGATATATCAGCCGTGCCCACAGTTATGAGCAGCTTGGACCCTCACATGATTAATTAAACTTGAAGATGGACTTAAATCATAAATTCTAGTTAGCTCTTGTGGCCTTGCTGAGTACCAACCATAAGTGTACTCTCCCTTTCTTACTGCTGCTCAGAAGAAGAAGGTGTGTGAAGTTGTGAAGATGATGTTCAGTTCTAGGCATACGCAACCCCCAGTCGAGTGCCTGTGAAGTTTGGAGCCTCCGTTTCCAGAGTTTAAGCTGTGTCTCTCTGAAAGTCTTGTAAGTCTTTTTGTATCTTTTTACATGATATTGTTCCTGTTATTCACTTATGACGTCACTATATGTATGAAACTTGATCCTGGCATACATATAGGCAATACTTGGTTTTGTTTTAAAACTGACACTAGGCATTCAAGCCAATTGGCCCAGCCCTCTACAGGCCTCAAACGTCCGAGCACTCCATACAAAAGTTGTACATCTTTTCGATCCATGCAATTTCTCACCAAATTCGCCCCAATCGAAGTTCAGATAAGGAAAATATGGTCCATGCAAATTAAGCTGCTCCTTCGGGCCTGCAGTCCAATGTTCCTGATTGTGCCTTCTATTGATGCAAAATCTAGCCTTCATATCTTCCACCGCAAACATGCAAGGACCTGGGAGATTTGCTTCACTCCAGTGCAGGATCCAATCGGTTTGTGAAAGTGTGCAGCTTGCTAGTCAATTTGACCTGCAATTGACAAGGAAAGCTTGATAAACATTAAATTCTTGAGTCGATCAGCTACGAGGCCGACAAGCTCATGGGTGATATCACATCGGCTGAACGAACCGACATGAGGATGCTTTGATTGTGAACATGGTGTAAAGCGATAGATAGTAAATTTAATGGCATATGCCATCGGCTCAGTCAAGTCAGCAGAGTTTGATGTATATGCTGTGATAATAAAAGCCATTAAAGAAGGTACTAGTTATCATGCAATAATCTCTTTAAAATAAAAAGAACTAAACTATGATCATGGGTCTATAGATCGGACCTAATCGAGATAGCATAGGGTAGTAATTTAATCCCTTTAATTCTATGACAACAAATCTTCGCGCACAATGCTATCGGCTTTATAACATTAAGGTCTGCTACAGTAGATGGATCAGACTTAACCAAGACAACATTAGTATGCAGACATTATATTAAATATATAAATCTGAAAGAAATTGGCACAAAAGCAAGATAAGATCTATTGGACCTAGTAAAGATAAAGAAATGAAGGCTTGCAAGAACCACGCTAGCCGATACGATCAAATAACTGGTGAGTGCTTGAAGAAATTAAGAAATCGATACGATTCAACTTAACTAAATGAAACAAACTCGATTACCAACCTTGTATTAAACGGATCAAAATATCGAACCTAATCGATAAAGTTTTGATACAAATAACACAGAGACTAATAATGACAGTACTTACTAACTCACCGGAGGTCGAAGCTGATGCTGCCCTGCTCGCTGGAACGAACTCGTCCAAAACTAGTCTAAAGCTACTCCTAGGGTTTTGTGGTGTGAAGCCAAAAAAGGTTGTATTGCTTAATTGATGATTATTCTGAGTACAACAGCTGGTCGTATATTTATACCCTGGAGCAAGCTACAATGTCGGTCATGATATGCATTACAATTATTCTAAAATATGCCTAGAATAAACCTCCGCCCTTGTTTGGCGGAGACATCCGTACTTGCCTTGGACTATTCTGCTTCTATCGGCTTCCCAAACCTTCTCTTCAGTTATTGACCCTGGTCAAAAATTGGTGTCAACAGCTTCCAATATTCAAAGTCCAGGTCCAAATTCAACTTGTGCAAAACCACTCTATTTATGTCGTATTTCCTGTGATTTTACAATGTGGTCCAAAACACAACACATATGAGAATATAGGGTTATTTCAGGTGCCAAGTGGTAGGTTAGTATAACATTTAGTCCAAAAACATCACTTAAATAGCACTAAAAGTGTGGCAATAATGAGCTCGACTAGAGGGGAGGTGAATAGTCCAGTCTTAAATTTATCACAACTTAAAACAAATTTATTAGCGACTTCCTAAATTTTTGAAGATTTGTTCGGAAACTCCGCAACTTACGGAGTTTCCGTAGAAATCGACAAACCGAAGAAAGTGGAGAGATCAACTACACCCTAAGTGGAACTTGCTCAAAAGTAAAATTGATGGAAATAGAACCTGCAGAGGGGTATATCCAACCTGTTGCTCAAGATAGATATGCTAGAAAACTTCTCAACAAGTAGATCGATCACAAGTCCTAAAAATAAGTTCAAGCAAGGAACAAGTGAAGAACTCAAAGCAACATACACAAGAGACACAGGGTTTGTTGCCGAAGTTTAGCTCCACACTTGAAGCCTACGTCTCCTTTGGGGAGCCCACAAAGGGTATACTTTTCACACCTAAGCCACTTTTCTCACCGCAGTGACCACGAGGATGAAGCTAAAATTACTTACTCAATGGGGCTTTTGTGTTCTTACCCCTACTTTGGAAGCAAATGGAAGCCCTCACGCGCCGCACCGGCACCCCGCATCACCCAACTTGGTGCGGTGTGCCCGCCCGCATCGTCATGCCGCAGGCGGCCCCAAGCCGCACACGTCACCGACTCATTGTGTTGTGCTTGCGCTTCGCTGGTTTCCGTCGCCGGCTCCTCGATTTCACCATCCGCCATCCTTGAATTGCCCACCGCCATGGCTCAGGTTCCTCGCATCGCATGGAACAGGTCACGGCTCACGGACTCATTGGATAAGGGAGGGGTAGTTAGGTCCTTTCCCTATCCTGCAAACATTTTTTTCTTTTTTTAGTTCTTTTAGTCTAGCTCCATCTGACGACGAACGCTTCAAAAAAAAGAAGGGTAAAATTGCAAAATTGAAAAAAGAGGAGTAAAATACCATTAACCTCTATCGCAGGGTATAATCACCAAAATCCCTTACTCAATTATGGGTAATACAAACTTTCCGGAGCATAGCACAAGCCTAGGTGCTCCATGGGCAATGCCTTACCAGCTAGGAGGTCAATCCCTTTTTAATCCCTCACCAAATCTCACTAGAAAGCCAAGAGGTGTGTAAAGAGGAGCCTTGAATGGTTTAGGAACATCTCAAGTCAAAATTAGATCAAGAGAGTAACTATAGGAATGGGTGAGGGGGTATTTATATACCTCTTCATAAAAAACTAGCTGTTTGGATTGTAAGTTCCAGAGAATACTCAAGGAAGGTTTTGCAACTTTTTACGGAAACTCCAGAACTCTCAGTTGTAGCACCATGTACAAGTATATCCATGTGTTGTGCACGTGCTAAGGTGTCTCTTATAGGTTGGTTAGATCATCTTGAGCACCTTTTTCAACATAAAGTTAGCGAATCACGTATCCCTCTTAACAGTGCAGCGTTCCTAAACTCAAATTCAAAAAAAAAATAAATTTAGCCATCAATGTACGATATGCTAGCTTTTCATACATTTCTTCTTCGAGGGCCATCCAATTGGTGCTATAGTCCATGCCAACCTTTTTACACCTGCTCATACACTTGATAACTCGTTAGATCCTTAATAAAACTCAAATTTTTACTATTTTTCTAAATTAAAACATGAGAAAACTTTAAAAACCAAAAATATACTTTATGTAGTTGCATCTTAGTGGTTAGGCGTGGCGAGCTGTTTCCGTCAGTCCCAGGTTCGAGTTCATCTGTTCTAATATTATTGTGGATTTTATGTTCCACTTATCTAAAAAGTCTAACTTTTTATAATACAACAGAGTGATGAGGCCAAATCCAGTCACAACCGACTGAGTAGTAGAGGCCAAATCAAGTGCTTCGTCTTGGGTTCAATTCCTTGTTGTGCTGCATTTTTTTTAAAAAAATTGGTGGGCCCCATTTGACACAAAGTGGCACGTGGGCTCAACTGATAAGATATAAAACTGTGGAATACCAAGGCTAATCATAAATGGAACAATAGCTCAATGGACATAAGTGTGTTGGTTATCCCTTTGCTGGTTTGCTCGTAAACCTAGCCATCCTCCATCACGTAAGCATGATAGTTATCCCCTCAAACGATTAATTCAGGCAAAATTCTAGGAACCGGTATGTCGGTGTTTTAGACCGGCAACCCGCCTAGGGGGTACCCTAGGTGGTCTTTTGTGCAGTAAGGATTGTCGAGAATCAAGGAATCAATGGTGACGCAAGGAACACGATTTAGACAGGTTCGGGCAGCTAGATCGCGTAATACCCTACATCCTATGTGTTGGTTTGTATTGATGAACTGGAGTTGTTGTTGAGGGGGGGCCCTGCCCGCCCTTATATACACGGGAGGGTAGGGTTACAAGTCTGAGTCCTAGTCGAGTACTATTACAGAGTTCTACTCGGTAAGGCCCGAGTAGTTTTCCATATACATACATGACTAGTCCGGTGGGATACGCCCATCCCTTGTTCTGATCGTGTCCGAGTACACCCCTTAGTGGGCCGTCCAAGGTCTACTCGTGGGCCTGGGGTGCATGCCCGACAAGCCCCCGAGTACTTTGTAGTTGTGCGCCACAGTCTTGGGCACTGCGGGCACTATCCGAGTAGTTCATCGCAGAGGTTGTAGGCTGAAGTGCTCGAGTACTGTCGCGTGGCTGGAAGGTACTCTTCTTGTCCTTCGAGTTGTTTCAGTTCCGAGAAATTTTTATATGGTAGTGCGATGTCAATCGCACTCCATATGGAGTAGCCCCCGAGCCTTAGGTTGAGTCGAAGAGTCAGGCTTAGGGTCAAACCAGCTTTTTGTCCGTTTTACCCTTGGAAATCTTGAAAAAGAAAAAACTGACCAACGGGTACGGTACCCGCAGCCCCCGAGCACTTGGGTGATTTCTGTCGTTGAAGTGGTCAGCAGTCCATTGAAAAGAGTAGCCGTTGAGTGTTTAAGGCGATTAATCTGCAATTAATCTGTTTAGAATCTGTCCGTTACGTAACTGACGCGTGGAAACCGGACCTGGCGGAGCTAAAACTTGAAGGCCCCCTTTCGGTTGGATTTACGTTGTACGGTGATCAGATCTGGTTTTCTGCCTCCCCTGTTCTCTTGCTCCACATTTGCGCCGCCGCAAGTGCTGTCACCGCCATTGCCACCTCTTGAGAGAGATCCGAGGGAGAGTGCCGTTCTAGCTTGAGGTTGAGTCCGTCGAATGCGCACCAAGAAGATGGGTAAGAAACCCGAGAAGATCCAGGGCAAGGCTCCAGCGACGAACATGGTGAAATCCAAGAAGGGGAAAGAACTGGTGCTGCCGATGCCGAAGGTGGGGCCGATGAACCAGACTGCGCCGCCGCCGTCTGGAGTAACGTGGCAACATTCAGTGATGAAGCAGGAAGCCGTGCAAGCACTAGTCGATGCGAAGCTTCTGCAACCGAAGGAAATTCTTGAGTGGCGCCCCGCATTTCCAAATGCGTGGCAATTTGAGGAACATCCAGGCGAGACAGTGATGCTCGCGCACTTTGTGGAGAGGGGGTTAGCAGTGCCCACCTCCGTCTTCTTCAGAGGTATTCTCGACTACTATAAGCTTCAGCTCGTGCATTTGAACCCCAATGGTGTACTGCATAACTCTAAGTTTAATTACTCCATATTAATAGGAATATCAATTAAAGTAAAATAGTCATTAAATAAACAGTAATACACAAATTATAATTAAATAAACTATAATACACAATTATAACTAAATGAAAACAATTAATACACAATTATGATAAATAAAAATAGTAATACTTAATTATAATTAATTACTCCATACTAATAATTAATCAACCTATTTGAAGCGAATTAAATAAAAATAGTAATACACAATTAGAACTAAATAAAAACAATTAATACACAATTATAATGAAATAAAAATAGTAAAAAAGGATCCCTTGCGTGAGCAAGGTCCCCGATTCAAGCGCACGGGGGGAGGGGGGAGGGGGAAGGGGGGGTTGCGCTGGCC
The DNA here is from genome assembly GCF_000263155.2 of Setaria italica. Classification (NCBI taxonomy): domain Eukaryota; kingdom Viridiplantae; phylum Streptophyta; class Magnoliopsida; order Poales; family Poaceae; genus Setaria; species Setaria italica. Next base: position 27,036,133 of record NC_028453.1, on the reverse strand, counting down.
CGTACCGGCTGGCGGGGAGATCAACGATGGGATAGGCGCATGGACGACGGGGTGACGGCGCGGGCGGATGATGGCAGTCGGGGCTAACGCGACGGCGCGTGCGGGCGACGGCGGGGGAGGAAGACGGCGGCCAGGGCTTACGGACAGCGTCTGGGCGGCGGACAGGAGGTGAGCGAGCACGGGGCGACGGATCGAGCAAGTGTGGGAGACGAGGCACAGGGGAGAAGAGGGCAGATGTCTTAAACCCCTAGTCCTGGGTTGAGTTTGCAACCGGGACCCTGTTGCAAAGTCCACCCAGGACTAAAGGGCCCCCCTAGTCTCGGTTGCAATTTGCAACCACGACTAAAGGGTGCTTTTCGCACGGGAGCTGAAAATGCACCCTTAAGTCCCGGTTGCAAATTGCAACCGGGACTAAAGGAGGGGTGCCTTTAGTCCCGGGTTGACTTTGCAACTGGGACTAAAGGCCCTTTAGTGGGTTTTTCATTTTTCGCTTATTTTCCAATTACAATTTATGTAGGTTTTAAGTTGTTTTCCACTGGTTTTGTAAAGGAAAAAATAAAAACTTTACATATTTTGAACATGCAAAAATATATTAAATTAGCAAGTATATTTAAAATAAGTTTGAATCAGTCATTAATTCTATACTAGTTGTTTAAGTTTCTAAAATAATTATTTTAATGCATCACTATCATCAACAAACTATTCAATCAAATAATTTCAACACGCAAAAAATGCAATTGATGTATGTGGTTAGGTTAACATTGTTTATATTGATCAAATAAATCTTCACCATAGAGCATTACAATATAATTCAAAGGTTCTGATGGCCATAGAGCATTACATAAAGGTGAACCATATTTAGTGCATTACAATGTAACGTTAAAAAACTTCTTCCTTGACGAAAGTTCCTTGGTCAACTTCGACAGTGAATGGAGGCATGCCATCAAACTGATCATAGTCATATGACTGGTCTGTTTTGTCCTCAACTCGCACAATTTTTCTTTTACCTTGAAGAACTATGTGGCACTTTAGTCCCATGGTTTTTCTTTATCTTCTGAATTTTTCTTGGGTTTGCTAGACAGGTCCTTCACATAGAAAACTTGGGCACATCATTGGCAAGGATGAATGATTCATAATTGTATCTAGTCTTGATCAGGTCCCCTATTGTCCTTCCATATTGATCTTTCGTTATGCCACCTCCAGTTAGCTTCACCCATTGGCAATGAAATAGAGAGATGTTCAGTGGTCTGTATTCGAGTTCCTAGATCCCCTCTATGAAACCATAATACGAGTCCTTGCTCCTGTTGCTGTCTATGGCATCTATGCGGACACCACTATTCTGGTGGGTGCTTTTCTGGTCTTAGGCTCTCGTGTAAAATGTATAACCATTTATCTCGTAACCTTGGAATTTCACGATTGTGATAGAAGGTCCCCTAGCTAACCAAGCAGGTTGTTCGTGAATCGCGGAGTTACTCATAAGGTGTTGACGCAACCCAGAGAGAAAAGTATCCATGTGATGACGTATAATCCAGGCATCGGATTTCGTCGGGTATTGGGAAAATAGAATCTACTTGTGTTCCTTGATATACGGAGCCACAAAGGATGATTGTTGCAGAATAGTGAAGTGTGCTTTATGGAACAAATCAATATCATTGCTCAAACTTGATTCCCTTACAAGGGTGTCATATCCTCGCAGCCTCCCCTCGTGGCGTGATGTTGGAACCCCAATCGAATTAATTGAGTCAATAAAATCAACACAAAACTCAATGACCTCCTCTGTTCCATATCCCTTGGCGATGCTTCCTTCTGAACGGGCACGATCAAGAACATAGTTTTTTAGGGCTAACATGAACCTCTCAAAAGCCCACATATTGTGCAGGAATACTGGACCGAGAATAGTAATCTCTTTGACTAGGTGAAACAGGAGGTGCGTCATAATATTGAAGAAGGATGGTGGAAATACCAACTCAAAGCTGACAAGATATTGTACCACATCATTCTGTAGCTTTACTAGCTTGGTTGGATCGATTGTCTTCTGTGAAATCGCATTGAGAAATGCGCATATCTTTATGAGTGCCAATCGTATATTCTCTAGTAGAATACCTCTCAGTGCAACCAAAAGCAATTAGGTCATCAACATGTGGCAGTCATGGGCCTTGAGATTTGTTAACTTCTTTTCTTTCATATTTATTATTCTCTTTATATTCGAGGAGTACCCAGTCGGAACCTTGATACTATTCATGCATTTAAACATGCTATCATTCTCTTCCTTGCTGAGAGTATAACTGGCAGGAAGTAAGTAGTGTTGTCCGTTATCTCTCTTTTCCGGATGTAGGTCATCTCGTTGCTTCATACATTTCAGGTCCTGTCATGCTTCCAATGTATCTTTTGAATTCCCATAACAACCTATGAAGCCTAGCACAATCACACAAAGATTCTTCGTCAGGTGCATTATGTCTATTACATTGCGGACCTCTAGGATTTCCCAATAAAGTAGCTCCCAAAATATAGAATTTTTCTTCCACATGGGTTCACGTCTGTTATCATCATTCAGAATATGTTCGGTACCAAGACCATTTCCAAAGATTACCCTTACATCCATTATGATCTCAAATACACGCTTGCCATTACGGTGTGCAGGTTTTTTGTGATGGTCGGGCACCATTTTGAAATGCATCCCTTTGTTTCTTAATGGGTGGTTAGAAGAAAGAAATCGACAATGGCCCATACACACGACCTTCTATAATGTTTCAAATACATGTTGTCTGTGTCATCTAAATAGTAGGTGCAGGCTCGATATCCCTTGTTTATCTATCCTGAAAGGTTACTCAGCGCAGGCCAATCATTGATGGTTACTGTTGGCGCTAAAAGTCAGCCGATTGACCCTCAGTGTCGGACACACGACCCGGGAGAATCTGCTTAGCTTCTGTTCGTGTAATCGCCCTGGTGCGGTTCGCGCGGCATGCCCGCCAATCTGACCTGTTGATTGGCAAGGAAGAAAACGTGTCAAATTCCAGGGGTTCCGATCGGCTAAGGTTCCGATCTTGAAAAGCGTATCAGCGATTCGGCCGATTTTCTATATAAAGATAATCGGCTATGATACAGCCGACAATCACGTAGCGATTGCGAAGAAAACCACTAGAGTAAACTAGACAAAGCTACGAAAGCAACACTTGAAATAGATCTCATCGGTTATGCGATAATGATGAATGAAAATAACAACAACAAAGCCGATAGTTCAAATCTCAAGCTGGATAACTGGTGATAAAACTAGAACAATAGATAAAACTTATAATTCTAGTAAATATCGATAACTAGTGAATAAATCTAAACAAAACGACAGCGATGCGCCCGAAGTTAAAGCTTAGATATTACTCGATAAACGGAACTTACAGAATTGGCCAGAGATCGTGTCGATGCAGCCCTGCCAACCCGTACAAACTCGTGAAAGAAAAAGATGTATTGGTGAAGTCGCCGACTTGAAAGTAAAGTATGAAGAAATAGTAGATTGTTGTATTGATTGATGTGTTTACAAATCTCTAAAGATGGCTATTTATAGCCTGTTACAACCAATTTCCTAACCGACTAGGATCTATCTCTAATCTTAAACAAAAATGAATATTTACAAACACAACTCGTATCGAAATTGGTTATTGTACTCCCACGAGCCAATCTTTCTCTCTCTTCTTTCCCCGACCTACTTTAAGCCCATATTGGCCCAATCGCTCCAACATTCCAATCGGTCGATCTCCACCAACTCCGTCTGTCAAAATACTGTAGCGCCAATCGACTGATTCCCAGCTGTAGCACTAATCGATCGATTCCCAATCGTAACCTTTTAATCCACCATATCGACCAATCCTTTCCTTCCTTGACGCCGATCCCATACGTGTCAAAATCTGGTGTCAACAGTTATGAACAACAATGCTCATAGGTCAAAGCTCTCTTGTTTATTCTCATCCCACACACATACATTTTCTTCCTTCCAAAGCAGTAAAAGTTCATCAACCAACGGTCTTAGGTACACGTCAATATCATTGCCGGGTTATTTTGGGCCTTGGATAAGCACCGACATCATAATGAATTTTCGCTTCATAACCAAGGAGGAAGATTGAACATACATAGGGTCATAGGCCAAGTACTATGACCACTATTCAACTCACCAAATGGATTGAATCCATTAGTACTTAAACCAAACCTTATGTTCCTTGCATCACTTTTGAAGTCCAGGAATACTCTATCAATTGATCTCCACTGGGCCCCATCCGTGGGGTGTCTTAGCATCTCATTTTGCTTACGTTCTTATTTGTACCATCGCATCAATTTAGCATTCACCTTGTTTCTGAACAAACGCTTTAAACATGGTATTATAGGGAAATACCACATCACCTTCGTGGGAACTCTTTTCTTGGGAGGCTGCCCCTTGACATTACCAGGATCATCTCATTTGATCTTAAATCGCAGTGCTCCACACATAGGACAAGCATCCAATTTCTCGTATTCATCACCACGATAGAGGATGCAGTCATTAGGGCATGCATGTATCTTCTGAACCTCCAATCCTAGAGGGCAAATAATATGTTTAGCTTCATATATTGTGGATAGTAATTCATTATTCTTGGGAATAATATTCTTTACAATTTTCAATATCCCTTGAAATGCCTTATCAGACACACCATTTTTTGCCTTCCATTGCAGCAGTTCTAGTATGGTACCCAGTTTTTTATGCCCTTGCTTGCAATCTGGGTATAACAATTTTTATGATCATTAATCATGCGCTGCAACTTTTCTGATTCCTTCTTAGTTTCGCAATCTCTGTGTGCATTCCGTAGCACCTAACCAAGATTATCAATAGGGCTGTCTTCTACATACTCATCTTCACCAACCTTGCCCATTATAGTATCTACAAAAGCTTAGCCTATAGCCCAATCCAGAATGTTGTTATCATCCTCCTCTTCTTCATCGTCTTCCATTATAACCCCTCTTTCACCGTGCTTGGTCCACACCAAATAGTTAGGTATGAAACCGTATCTAAACAAGTGGTTGTGAATAGTCCTCCAGGAAAAGTAGTCCTTCTTGCTACTGCATTGGAAGCATGGACAACATATGAATCCGTTCTCTGGCTTATTGGCTTTGGCCACTTCAAGAAAATAATGCAAGCCATCAACAAATTTCTTAGTCCGTCTGTCCGTGTTATACATCTAGTGTCGGTCCATCTACATCGTGTTACGTGAGAAATGTACACAGGTCTTCATATTAGATAAAGAACTTGATCAATATTAGGTAGGAGAAAAATAGAGTTAATGTGATTATAATATTTAGTCTTTGCAAAAAATATTAGGTAAATAAATTATTACGTGAGAAATGGACATAGGTCTTCGTATTAGATAAAGAACTTGATCAATATTCATAATTTACACCAATCAACCTTTATATAAGATAAAAACAATTGACATGAAAATTACACCAATCAACATTCATAAATTCACTAAATATACATATAAAGATTACACTCATAACAAGAAAATAAAGATACATATACACTAAAGATTACAGACGCTCTGCACTTTAGTTCACGTAGTCAATTATCCTAAAATAATACTACAACATAGCAGAATGTTCTCCCTCCAAGCCATCTCTACACATAACTCAATCTTCTACGAAATCTATCGAGAGTCACCTCCACATATCCAATACCAGAAAATAATGGTACAACAGAAGATCTTCGAATCCACGTACTCGGGCTGAATATCATTAAGGAATCTTAAAATAATTGTCCAAACATCTTTTGGAGCAAGTGCCACATTCTCATAATAGAAGTATGGTGGCACACACACAATAGCCCATCCAGGCAAAAGATCTGTTCATTGAGCATGGCCCATATTGGCAAGCCAAAACCAACCAAAAGCCGCTAGGTCAAGGTCTGTGAACAGATCTCTGCCTAAAGAGGATATTGGGCCAGCATAATTCTATTATGAGAATTAGGCTCCAAAAGGCATTTGGAGTAGTATTTCAAGATTCTTTTATGATATTCAGCCCGAGTTTGTGGATTCAAAGCTTTTCTGTTCTACCATTATTTTCTGGTACTGGAGGAGCGGAGATGACTCTCCATAGACTTCGTAAAAGATTGAGTTATGTGCAAAGAATAGTGTAAGCACATTATGCCATGTGCAAACACTGTTCTCTGGGATTGGAGGAGTGGAGGTGGTACATCCATTGCCGGTCCATCTGCATTGTATTACGTGAAAAATGAACATAGGGCTTCGTATTACATTAAGAACTTGATCAATATTAGGTAGGGGAAAAATTGAGTAAGTGTGTTTATAATATTTAGTTCTTACAATAAACATGAGATAAATAAATTATTGGTCAAAGAAATACAATTATTGTTAAATTACAGTGACATGAAAAATTGTAGCAATGACCAAATTCTATTTCTTACACCTACAATTTATTTACCTTAATTTTATTGCAATGACTAAATAATAAAAATAAATTTGCTCTATTTTTTCCCATACCTAATATTGATCGAGTTGTTTTAATTAATACGAACAAGCAAGCTATCCGTCAAATTCTAGCTCAAAAACATGTATAAATAAAAATCCTCTCCATTCTCTCTCATTCTAAAAAACTCATTTTTCTCCCTCTATAAAGCATAAAACAAAGCATAGTAACAATAAATGAAGAGAGGATGAAGTAGCTAACCTTCACAACACTTTGGATGAGTGAAATCCTCATGGAAATGAGGAAAAAAATTTGATCAGCACCTCCCCTAAGGTTGCTTGCTCGCCATGGAAAGGAGGATGAAGCTCTCGATCAGGTGGAGTGGCTCTGGCTGGGGGAGGAAGAAGAGTTTCTGGATTTACAGGGGAGGAGATTTAGTCCCGGTTGGAATTTCCAACCGAGACAAAAGACCCCCTTTTGAAAATTCCAACCGAAACAAAGGCGTCGATGAGAGTTTTTTAGCCGTTACAACCGGGATTAGGGAGGCTTTAGTCCCGGTTGATCTTTACAACCGGGACTAAATCCTCCCTCCTCACGGTGGCCTTCGGTGGCACTTTTTTGACATGGGATTAAAAGTACCTATAGTCTCGATCTAAAGTTAACCGGGATAAAAGTACCTGGATTTTCTCATTTCCCCTTACAGGTAGGCGGGAGTGGGGTTAAAAAAAAAGAAAGGGAGTTGTCTTATATGTTAGCCGGTAGTGGCAGGCTCGCCATCGTCACGACTCCGTCTCTCCGTCCCGTCCGCGCCATATGCGCCCATGCGGGGGTTTAGGTGTAACACTGCCAACATGGCCCATCATGTCGCCCTACTCCTTGCAGGGCCACTATTGTGTGTCCCATCGTTTGTATGGTGCTGATCATTGTAAAGAATAAGGATGCACCTGACTCTTGTGACGTTAGGCCACGCCTGATTGTTGCCCGGTCACGGGCCTGAGGTATTCAGGATAGGTTCCGGAGGGAGGGGGAAGGCACCCCCGGGTTAAATTTTTGAATTCAACTAAATTTTGGAAAAAAAAAGCACTACTGCCCCCCAAACAATGAAAAAAATGAGTTTTTGGCTACACCCCTATGGGCAAGGGCATGGTCCCGTCGTGTCAGAACCTTGCTCACTTGTGGCCGTCCTCAATTGGCCGTCCCCATCTGTTAATCGGAGTTATTCCATCGTGGATGATGTGCACGTCTTCGCCAGAGTCTTGCTCTCGTTCAGACAGGAGCTTAGTCGTTAGAGACACGTCTTCTCCGGTCAAGGACTACACTCGTGGTAATAGACCCATACAAATTGAAGTAAAACATAACCTCCATTTTCCGCGTTTTGCTCTTATTTTCAGGTTTTCTCCCAACTGATGACACTAATAACAATTTATTAAAAGAGAGGACGTGGAAGCATAATACGAAAAAGCATATGCAAGTGTGTTTGATAAATTCATCAAGAAAATCTGTAAACTATGTATAGATCAGTCATAAATTTATAATGTTTTCAAAAAGATAAACTTAATAAATCTAGCCAAGCTATTTGCACGGCGGTCTCTAGTATTTTTGCTAGTAAAAATAAAAAGCATTACTGCCCATGCACCCTTGTTCAGAATTAAGCGCAGCACGCGTTCCGCATATTCACGATCCCATCGTTTTCAGAGTTCATGTCGTTTTTGTTGACCTTGACCAGATCGGAAACACGGACACCACCGACCAAGGAGATAGTGATCTGGCTATCTGCCGTCGGTAGGGTGATTTATGTTTCTCCTTCTTTGTTGTTTTTTTAAATAGTCATGGATTTTGGGAAATTTATTATTTTGGTTATCTAGTAGTGATAATGTTTCTTTTTTTCTGCGAAAAGGGATGTAACATATATTAAAAGATAAAAGACAGCACAGTACACCCTTCTCTTACACAACGGACCCTGAGGAACCAGAAAATTACAAACAGGACCCTACTGCTCTTCTTCCTCCTCAGATCGAGCTGAGGACTCCCATCCGATCCCCAAGCTGTGGCCCAGAGCTCCAAACCTCCCCCCGCACCCGTCCAAATCGAAGATCGGACTCCAAACAAAGGAAAGCTGCAGCACATACTCGGTAACCACACATCAGCCGTCGGACTCGTCGATTCAGGACTTCCACTCGCCTTCACGCGCCCAGGAACTCGGAGACGCAGCTCCAGCAATCCAGAAAAGGAAACCAACAACCAGAACTCCGAGAACGAAGAAGAAGAAGGAGGACATCCGAGCCCTCGGAAGCCCCAACAAATCCACTCCACCGCGCCACCAACAACAGCCGCCAGCAGAAGGAAGAGAAGCCGCACAAGATTCATCGTCGACTCCAACTAAGGACCAAAAACGGACGGAAGAGTCGACAACCAATCTCCGGCAAAGGGGAGGCTCACTGACCTCACAAAATCCTCACCAAGGAAGACGGAAGGACCACCGTCGACGTCGGGGAGGATCCTTATTTGCCGCCGGAGCAGCTCCGCCATAGCCGCCGCTCCCGGAAAACCTAGCTCCGCCGTCGTCACAGTCGGCGAGCAAACCCTAGGCATAGATATAAACCTACCTACCCTATACAAAGCCACACGACGATTCCCCGGCCCTCCTCCCTCTCCGGCGCCTATCCGGCCGCCGGAGAGGAAAGGGGCCGGCGGAATCGCGCCGGCAAGGAGATCCGCCTCCGAGTCGCCTTTTCCGCCCGCTGGCTACTGTAGATGGGGAAAAGTCGGGGAGAGGCTGCATATGGATCGGCCTTAGGAGTGATAATGTTTCGTTATATGCTTACTAATGGTTTGCAGTTGTTAGTCTGTATACACGTGTGCTTCAGGAAAGAAATGGAATCACAGAAGGTTTACTTCGGTTCATTTGACAAGTGATTCCTCTTTTGTGTTTCGGAGGTTCATGCTATAGCTACAACTACGCCGGTTGCGATAATTCACTACTCGCTTACTCTCGCAGCCAGGATGCTGCTTCGCCATATTGAACACCCCTTCATGTGCCCTAGCCAACTCTTCCACGGCGGCTGCCGATCCTGCCGAACATTGTCCACGGTAGCATTCTTCCAAGGAAAAATTAAACTTGTACTCCCAAGCAACCTAGACTGCCGTTGCAAAAACTTCCAACTTTGACACTATGCAAAAAGAAGATTTCCCATCACATCAAACTTACGGTACATGCATGGAGTACTAAATGCAGACGAAATCAAAAACTAATTGCACAGTTTTGTTGTACTTTGCGAGACGAATCTTTTGAGCCTAATTAGTCAATATTTGGACAATAATTCACAAATACAAACGAAGCGCTACAGTTGCGCATTTATAGTAAAATGCCAATTTTGGTACCACCAAATTGGAAACTAACAAGCCCTTAGCTACTGGACACTCGACACCGTACGGACTAGTCAGATGTGTTCTCAAAAAAATACACCTAGCCGGCACACGTGTACCCTAATCCATGAGTCAAACGTGGCCGTATCTTTTGTCTGCAGTACACCAGTCATATTCAAACAGGCCCATAATGAGATGAGATCCGGGTAATAATAGAATGAAAAGGCCAAAACCATCAACGGGATGAATAGGTGGCACAATCTGTTGGGAGGATGTAAATCCGTATGATCAATTCTGGAACACTCCAATTTATTCCCAATTTATTGATACACAGCGAAAGTTCTTGTTACAATACAGTACAGGATCGAGATTCACCGACCCACTAGGCGGCAAGGGTGAAATTGAAGTTACTGCATGAAAGCCCTACCCCGTTGAGGAACGTGGTGAAGCCGAGGGTCTTCTTCTCCGCGTCGAGCACCAGCAGGCGGTTCTCCATCTGGAACCCACCGATAATCGCCGCCGGCGCCTGGCCGGACGCCTTGACGAACCCGAGGCAGGCCGTGTTGACGTTCACCTGCACCATGGAGTTGCCGCCCACCACCGAGTAGTTGCTCCCGCTCTTGAGGACGAACTCTATCTGCGGCACGGCGTAGCCGAGCCTCGTCGGCGGCAGTTTCGTCGAGTCATAGCACCGTTCGAACGGTGCGACGGAGGCGACCCTCGTCATCCACGGGAAGTTGGATCCGGTCGCGGCCTGGTCGAATGCCTTCATGAACGGGTCGTACACGTCGGGGCGGAGCGCCGTGTACGGGGCCGTCGTGCTCAGTCCGACCACGAGCGTCCCGGGGTTGCCGGCGAGGCTTTGCTCCACGGCGATGCCGGTGGCGGAGATGAAGTACCCGGGGGATCCGTTGAACCCGACTAGCGGAGCCGTGCCGGCGAGCATCGTCGTGAAGTCGCCCCGGTCCGGGAAGATCAAGGGACCCCCGCCGTAGATGGCCACGCCCACGCTGTTGCCGGTCGTGATCTTGCCGTCGCTCGGGAGGCAGAGGGCGAGCTTGTTGGCGACCTTCTGCGTGCGCGCGACCTGAGCGAGGAAGGACTGGGTCGAGGGCGCGAGCCCCGCGACGCCGACGGCGCCCGCCGGCAGGTTAGGCTGCCCCGGCGCGCAGGAGGCCACGGCGGAGAAGGACACCGGGAACAGCGGGTTCGCGCCGTTCGTGGCGTTGGAGGAGAGCGTCGTGACCGTCCCGTTCTTGGAGGAGCACGTCGTCAGCGAGATCACCGGGCCGGAGAGGTCGAGGACGAGCGGGCGGCCGTCCTTAAGGGGCGCGGTGTAGAGGGAGGTGGCCGCGTCCTTGGTGACGGCCGTGACCAGGGGCTTGCCGCCGGTGGCCGCTGTGCATGGTGACAAGGCAGAGATGCAGAGCGAGATGACGAGGAGGAGGGGCTTGGGGTTCCACATTTCTGCCGGTTGGTTTGTGCAGCTTGGGTGGTGGTGTTGTGCTCTATTGGTGTGGTTGGTGGTTCAATTTATGAGGCTCGTGGACGTACTGTTCGAGTTTAGACGGATGCACGATCGATCGATCGATCTGTCTGAACTCTGAAGGAGGTTGCTTGAGGTTCCGGCCTTGCTCTCCAAGTCATTAATTGCAAGATTAGCTAGGGTGCCACGATACATTTTGAAGTCAAAGATGATGACATCTCTGAGCTGGCTTCAGCTATACCTGATTGGTCGTACACCAAATCAACAAGAAAGAACATGAGGCTACGCGCCGTTGAATGGGTGCAAATAATAAAACTTACTCTATGCGGAGATAATGTCATAAACGCAGAAATAATGATCGGTGCAAAATGGGTACACATTATACTAGCTTCTTTCTTCACCTATATGATTCCTGACTGAGTGGGGCTGACAATTATGGTTTATTTTTATGAAAGAACTTTAGCGATTGTTTTCTCTTTCTTTTTGACAAAATGCATGGTCAGCATATTCTGTTAAAAAGATAAAAGATAAGGAAATCTAATAAGCTTCTAGATATATATACATATAATATTCAACAGCTACACTAATTTTCGGAATGGATTGAATGGTTATGTTGGGCCGCTGACTGACAATTGTATAAGAGCACCCAACCCTTCAACTAGGGCGGTTTTCATAACATTAATTATCCTGTCACGTAGGAAGCTTCTGTGTCGTAAGGAAGGAAAAGAATGGTAGGGGAAGAAACTGGTCTCATGCAAGATCCAGTTTCACCATGAGAACCTATGCACTAGGATATTAGCTTATGTGTCACTATATTAAATAAGAAAAACACTACCGGAAACCGAGGTAATGCCGAGTGTTTTTATCTTTGCCAAGTGCAATGTATCGGGCACTCGGCAAAGTGCAAACGTCCGGCATGCTTCGTAACATATGGTTTGCTGAGTGTCCGTCCAATGGCACTCGCAAATTACACCCGTTGCCGAGTGTTGCTCAAATGGCACTCGGCAAAGTTTATTTTTGCCGAGTGTTTTCTCTAGACACTCGGCAAAATAATTTTTTTTTCTTCCCTGCCCTCCAAACTTTTTCCACTCTCCACACACAATATGTGGTACTACATGTTCAAATTTAGTATATTTGTGGATCAGTTTGCTATATTTAATAAATTTATAGCATAGATAGGATTTTTTCGGTTACGGGCAAATTTGAACTGCAAGTATTTGAAATAATGGAATAAGTTCAGTGGAAAAATCCTATTCATGTTAGTGAGTCCACTCTGGGGCCTTACCCAGAAAATGAAAAGAAATTTTGAACATCTTGGTCAGAATATACGACCACAAACGTGTGGTCCAATGATTTTTAAATTCTAGAAAAAACAAACGAACTCTGAAAATCACGAGATTTGTCAAGATCTCATGATGTCATACATGGAGACTTTGGAAAAAAAATTGAGAAGGTTTCGCACCTTCTGTCATGTATGACTCTTACAAACCGGAGCATCTCGAGAAAAGAGTCTAAAAGTTCAGAATGATCTGTTAAGATTTGGAGTCAAAGTGACGGTCGAATTAGAGTTGGACTTCAAAACTTTTTGTATAGGCAATGGATAATATACATTGGTTCCTTTCAAATTTTGCGAATTTTTCGTATTCTTTTGATAATTTTAATGTATTAATTTCAATTATAGAATTTAAATTGAGATAAATTAAATTTGAGCTATAACTGCCTAAAATAATGGAACAATATTCGTAGAAAAATAAAATATGTATTGTTAAGTGAATTTGACCATGTTTTTCGAAGTACATCGAAAAAATTTAGTATGGCACGTTAGGGAAGGTATTTGTACATGAAATATAAAAGGTTGCCGAGTGTTTTTGAGAATACACTCGGCAAACTTAGTGTATGGGCCCACCCACAGCGCATATACCGTTTCCAGTTGGTTAAAAAAATATATAAAAAAGTGTTTGCCGAGTGTTCTGGATCTGGGCACTCAGCAAAATATAGTTTGCCTAGTGTTTTGGATCTTGACACTCGGCAAACACGGAATCCTATCCACAGCGCCGGCACAATCACCTCACTCACTCAGACCGATGCATTCTTGGAACGGGCGTTTGCTAGGGTCAAAGGAGCTAGTGTCACTTGGTGTCCGTGCAGTAGATGTGCAAACATGCGTCGAAAAACCAAGCTAGAAATGGGCAAACATCTTGTGAAGAACGGATTTACGTCAGACTACACCAGGTGGATCTACCATGGTGAAGCCGATCGTGGGAGAGATGAAGTGTTGAGACAACGCATCGAGGAATATGATGATGATGCCGGGGTGGGAGACATGTTAAATGACTATCATGAAGCACAGTTCGATGAGACACGTAGGGAGGAGGATCCAGAGGCTACCGCAAAGGCGTATTACAACATGTTGTCTGCGGCACAGCAACCCCTGCACGGTCATACCAAGGTTTCTCAACTGGATGCCATTGCATGCCTAATGGCCGTGAAGTCCCAGTTTAGCTTGAGTCGAGACGCCTTCGATGTTATGCTGACTGTTTTTGGCAGCCTACTCCCGGATAATCACATCTTGCCAAAGAGCATGTATCAGACACATAAACTCCTTCGTGCGCTTAAGATGCCATACGAGCAGATACATGCTTGCCCGAAGGGATGCATCTTATTTTGGAAAGAGTATGCGGAAGCTAAGTACTGTGTGAAGTGCGAGTCGTCTAGGTTTCTGGAGGTAGACTCTAGTGATGGTCAGAAGAGACAACTCGCAATCCCCGTGAAGATCCTACGGTACCTTCCTTTCATACCAAGGATCCAACGGCTTTACATGACAGAGGAATCCGCCAAACAGATGACATGGCACAAAAATGGACGTCGATACAATCCTGAGAAGCTGGTACACCCATCCGATGGTGAAGCCTGGACAAGATTTGATGTGATTTATAGTGAGAAATCTCTAGAGGCTCGTAACGTACGTGTTGCACTGGCAACAGATGGGTTCAATCCATATGGAATGGCGGCTGCCCCATATACCTATTGGCCCATATTCGTTATCCCCCCGAATCTCCCCCCTAGCATCCTTTTTCAACGACAGAAATATATTTTTGTCGTTGATAATTCCAGAGCACCCGGGAAATAATATAAGGTGTGTACATGGAGCCTCTGATTGATGATTTGGTCCGTGCTTAGCAGGAAGGGGTATGGACTTACGACCGAGCTACAAAGACAAACTTTAAGATGCATGTTTGGTACCAGTACTCCCTGCATGACTTGCCGGCATATAGGATTTTCTGTAGGTGGTGTGTTCATGGGAGGTTCCCATGCCTAGTTTGCAAGGCTTCTCTGAAGTTCATTTGGTTGACAAAGGGTGGCAAATATTCTTTGTTCAAAAAACATCGACAATTCCTCCCTCCTGATCATCCTTTCAGATAAGACATGAAAAACTTTACGAGAGATGACGTAGTTGAAGACCTCGCACCGGAGATGATGACAGGAGCTGCGATTCGTGCTCAGTTAGACGCTCTCGAGCTTAATAACAATGAAGGTGGTTTTGTGGGATATAGCGAGCAACATGCTTGGACTCAGAAGTCGTGCTTGTGGAATCTCCCCTATTTTCATGACCTTCTTCTTCCAAATAACATAGATGTAATGCACACTAAAAAGAATATCGCCGAGGCAATTTTTGGGACAATTATGGACATTCCTGACAAGACAAAGGATAATGTTAAGGCTAGAATAGATCAAGCGAGGATATGCAACAGGCCAAAGTTAGACATGGCGCCTCCCAGATCCAGCAAGTCGTGGAGGAATCCTAAGGCTGATTTCGTCCTGATGAGAGCCCAGAGGAGGGAGGTACTAGAATGGTTCCAAACGTTAATGTTCCCTGATGGGTATGCAGCGAATTTGAAGAGGGAAGTGAACTTAACTACTATGCGAATCAACGGCCTGAAGAGTCATGATTACCACATGTGGCTTGAGCGCCTACTTCCAGTGATGGTTTGAGGATATGTACTTGAGCATGTCTAACAGGTGCTAACGGAGTTGAGCAATTTCTTCCGCCAGCTTTGTGCCAAAGAGCTATCTCGTACCGTGATTGCAGAAATGGAAAGAATGGCGCCTGTGTTGCTCTGTAAGTTGGAGAAAATCTTTCCACCCGGATTCTTCAATCCGATGCAGCATATGATTCTTCACCTCCCATATGAAGCAAGAATGGGGGGGCCTGTGCAGGGCCGTTGGTGTTATTCAATTGAGAGATGTCAAAAGGTTCTGCGAACTAAATGTAAAAATAAATGCAAAATTGAAGCATCCATTGCAGAGGCATATATTTTGGAGGAGGTCTCAAACTTCACAACAAAATATTATGCTAACAACCTTCCTAGCATGCACAATCCACCCTCGCATTACAATGCTGGCGAAAATGAATCGAGCCTTAGCATTTTCCAAGGGCAACTCGGAAGTGCAAGTGGTGTGACCCCCAAGACCTTGAAACATGAAGAGTGGCGCATTATCATGTTGTACGTGTTGAGCAATCTATCAGAAGTGGAGCCGTATATGCTGTAAGTTCTCAACAACATTATTCTCAAGTAGTCACTATTTTGTGTGCAACTGTTCATGTTTTTCTCGTTGGTTTAGGGAATTTCATCGTCAATTTTGGCGTAAATCAAGGCAACCTACCCCGCAACAAACTCATACCCTTCTCAGAGAGGGTGCGGGAAATGGAAGACCCGATTTCATTTCTTGGTTCAAACAGAAGGTACAATCCATTTTAGCTCGTACTTAGTATGATATTACAATTTGCTCGTACACACAAATAATATAACAAACAACCCTGCTTGAACTTGCAGGGCCAAACTGATGCGTCTATGAGTGTCGAGTTGAGACAGGTTGCCGATGGTTGTGACTATAGGGTCAGGTCATTTACCGGTTATGATGTGAATGGATATCGCTTTCACACAACAAGACACGAGCAGAGTCGGCCCAATCAGAGAACCACAAATACTGGAGTTTTCACGTCAGGCTTGGATGGTGTTGAGTACTACGGAGTAATTGAAGAAATATATGAACTTAAGTTTCATGGTTGCAAACCTCTTAAGCCAGTTATATTCAAATGTCATTGGTTTGGTCCATCGGTTGTGAGACAGACCCCTAATCTTGGCCTAGTCGAAATCCAACAATCATCCATCTTACCAGGAGACGATGTGTATATTGTGGCTCAACAAGCCACGCAAGTTTATTACCTGTCATACCCATGTCAAACTGAGGCCCGTCCTAAGGGTTGGGATGTTGTGTACAAGGTATCGCCACATGGTAAATTACCTGTACCAAATATGAAGATTACAACATAGACCTCAACACGTATGACGGAGAGTTCTTCCAAGAAGACAGGCTCGAAGGAAGTTTTGTGATAGAGTTAACCGAAGGGATTGGTGTGGCGGAACCGCCCAACTTAAGCTGGTTTAAGTGCGCCTAATCGCTGTCGGAACAACAATGATCCGAAACGCACCTAAAACAGCATAAGTCCGGTAGTCCGTCGAGTGTCCCTAGGACTCTTCGAAGGATCCACGGCGTGTTTCATAACCATACATCAGGATAATATCCGCGATGGGATAATATCAACAAACATTACATTTTTACATACATATATAAAAGGTACGAGTTATTACAGGACATAAGTTGAAACAAACTTAGTGATGCAGTGTTAGACAAGTTCTAAGATTTAAACATAAATAATTCAGGAGAAGATGCGTAGGTAAACTTTTCTCTAGGGTATTGTGAGACTCAGGTCAATACCCTAGGGCTTCGGGGTCTCCTCCTTTGTAGCCTCCTGTGGAGCTTCTGAAAGATAGCCACAAGGGGGAAAACCCTGAGTACGGGGTACTCAGCAAGTCTTACCCGACTAACTAATATAATAGTTTTCTTTGGAATGCATGCTAGCTTTTGAGTGTGCTTGGCTAACAAGATTTTTGCTGAAAAGCTTACTATGAGTAATGCCTTAGTTTTATCTTTTATTTGGGTTAAGTCATTACCTAACCATTCTAAATGATAACAGAAGTAAAAGCAACCATAGCTGTTAAATCATACATTACTTGATAACAGGAGAATACAGATTGCATGAATTGATACTACGATGCTCAACAATGATCAAGTGCATTCATAACCGAGAATTGCGGCGATCCGGATCTAATTACATCCTGCAGGAGAGTACCTTGATCACCAGCGTTATACGACTGTCCAGGTCGTATCTAACAACCTCTCGATTAGCAAATTCAATGATTAGGACTACGACTACCCGGACCCAGGGATGCACCCCCACATGGGATCCCACGTCTGGCCCGATCACCATGTGAGTTTCAGGCTACACCCCGGCCAATCTCCAGCACGTCAAGCGCGGGTAGGAAGTATTCCTGATCACAGAGTTTACTAACCTGCTGGGCTTTACTGGTCCCATACCCAGTAAGTGATCAGATGCTTATCACTTGATCAAAGGTTAAGACAACGAATCGGGCCTTAACCGAGTTAACCTAGCAGACAGAACTACATCTCTAGCTGCTGTCCATTCCCACTTTCCAAGTTATCCTTCATAAGCACATGTATGATTTAAAAGTTTTCCTTCAGGTTGGTAAACCAAGCATGTAAGCAAGTAAGCAACTCTAGACTTGGGTATCTTCTAAAGTTTGAACAAGTGGCAAAGATGTCCTTAAAACAAGGCATGATCATACACAAGAATAGGTTTCAAGCAACTCCTAGACTTAGTGCATACATGAAGCAAATAACCTATAACTAGTCACATGAAATAACGACTCAAAATAGATAGGTATAAATGCACCGGGGCTTGCCTTGTTCGCTAAAAAGATTAGTAGATTCTGACGGATTGGCTTCACAGGGAACTAACTCAAACACTTCTTCGGACTCCAAAAGTCCTTCTGAAAATTCCCAATAATCTCCTTCCGGTGCTTCAGGATCTACGGCATAATACATGCAGGGGTTAGAAATGCAAAATTTTTGAATACAGACTATATAACTTTTCTTCATGATAAAGTTGCAAGCCAACAAGGACTATACGACTTATCATGATAAAGTTGCAAGCCAACACACAAAAATCTAAAAAGATTAACTTACAATTTTATTTTTCTTATTTAACCCTCCTTATAGCTTTTTCTTTTATTTTTAGAAAAAGTTATAATTATTTTCTAACTTGAAAATCTAATTTCCTATGAGTTAATAATTATTTTTGATTAATAAAGTGTTATTCATATTTTATACATTTTATAAATATTAAGTATTTATTTAATTACCTTAAAAGGAAGGCATTAAATAAATACCCGAATTTTTATTATTTTTCTAGGGTGTAAAAATTTTTAATGCATAAAGGAAAATAAAACAAGCCTAACAAAATTGGTTTCACTAATTTTGGACACTCCTACAAATTTCTGTGATTTAAATGGTGTAAAACGGATTTAAACGAAATATTTCACTAAAGGAAATCTAATTTTTCCCGAAAATCACCCGGAATACTTTTCTTACTCAACCCCTCTCTACCCTCTCTCACGAACACTGGGCCCCACGGCGTGGACCCCACGTCTCCTATTCACTTCTACCCGCCGGCCTTATTTCCTCCCCCCGACGGGCCCCGCGGGCTGATTTTCTTTTTCTTTCTTCCTCTGCGGCCCAACACCGGCCCAACGGCCTTCTTTCTCCTTTCCTTTTTCTCCGCGAAACCGGCCGGCTCCCACTGGGCCTTCGGCCTTTCTCCGTTTTCGACCGACCGTGCGCTGCATTGGGCCTCTGCTGCGCCGGCCCAACAACCGGCCGCACCGCTTCGGCCTCCTTCTTCCCCCCTCTTCTCACTGCCGCACGGGCCCACACAACCAGACACTTCTTCCTCCTCCCGCCAAAACGCGGCTGCGACAGGGGGCGGCGCGGCTCGCCGGCTGGCGCCCCACCAGCGGCGAAGCTCGGTCTAGACAGCACTCTTACACCATCACACACCCGTGCGCAGCGACAGCTCCCCGGGAGATGGCCGGAGCCATCCCCTCCACGGCGACGGGCGGCGACTCCCTCGGCCGGCCGTGGCTACTCACGACGACAGCAAAACCTACTTAAACATCTACCCCTACACCATCCTAGGACCCTAAGGACTCGACTACGACTACTCAAGAAGGAAGAGAGGCAGCGCGAGGTGGTTCTCACCGTGAGTGGGCGGTGCGACGGCGGCGGACAGAAGCAACGGCGAGCACGGCTACTTTGGCATGGATGTTGGACAACAACTAGTCTGGGGTGTAGCTGGGGTGTCTGTGGAGGAGTGGGCGAGAGGAATCGACGGGAGCTGCGGTGTGGCGGTGGAATTTTACTCGGCGGCGGTGCTTGACAGAGGAGTGCTGGCGGCGGTAAAAAGGACGGCGGTAAAACGGCGGCGCGGGAGCGGTAATTATATGAACTGTTTACCGTGCGCATGGCTGCCACCGTGGTCTATCCCTAGGCTTGCGTGGTGAGGAGGTGGCCTAGCTGACAACCGACGACGGCGGCGGCGACACGTCTTGGTGCTCTGTCACCGCTCCTCTAACGCCCGTGATCTTCAGAGCTCCACCGCGGCCGATTCCCGATCCAACGGTGCACAGATGCTTTAACCAAAGTTGCAGATAAACTCGAGCTCTCCAACTTTTATTTTTGTTCGACCCCGAGATAAACATCCAACATAGTGCAAATTTGAATTCTTTTACCAGCTTCACTGAATTTCTACTGAACTTCGAGTTTCAGTTCATCAGTTCATGACAGTGTCACTGACCTTACTTTGTGCTCGAGTTTAGTAATCCAATTCCCTTTCTTTAAGTCCAACTTCTTCCCAAACATGTTCTACAATGTCCCAATGTTCCATTTTACTCATGAACAAGTATCCCTTTTGATCTACATTGCTGTGAATTCGAGTCCCAAGTTGATGCCTTGTTGCTGTTTCAGACTTAACCAAATTCAGAGTGTCAGTTAATTGTGACAATGTGCTGACTTTGAGCTTGAGTTTGACTTCCTTCCCTTCACTGTTCCTGACCAACAGCACTTGAATATTGTAGTCCAAGTTTCATACTTCAATGTAGTGTAGTTGTCCTGGTGCACTTATTTGAAAAATTCTCCAGAAATCAATTTCCAAAATGGACTCTGAGGCTGTTTTTCTGGAACTCTATTTTCAGACGATGAACAGTACACGTCCTTTTCTTTTTCTTTTCTCTGATTCCTTTGAGATAATTAACACTATTTCAATTCCGAATTTTTGATCCTCCAGTTCCAAACATTCTTACACTTATATTCCATATTTTTGACAAGTTTTTCTGAATTTCAAATTTGAAATTCGAATTTTGGCCAAATTTGACCCGAATTTGATTTTTCGGTCAATTTCTTTTCCTCTTCTTCTTAATTTGCTTTTAATTTTCCAAAGTCACTTAAATGACTAGCTTGGCAATTGTTACAGCCTCTCCCCCTTAACAGAATCTCGTCCCGAGATTCCCGGGGTTAAATCCTCGGTTTTGAGAATGGAAAGGAAACTGCGTCAGGTCAACTATTCTTTCTTTTTCTGTACAAGGATAGTAGGGTGTTGGCTTTTGTTCATCTGTTCCTGACGGTTTCAAATAATTCCAGATACTTAGACTCTAGGTCTTCAGCTTGTTCCCAAGTAGCTTCATCCGGAGTATGGTTTTTCCATTGTACTTTATAAAACGTGATACTCCGAGTTCGGGTATCTCGTGTCTTTTGATCCAGAATTTTAATGGGTCTTTCTTCATAAGTTAGATCTGGCTCGAGCTCAATTTTTGGATCTTCTAAAATTTCTTCTGGAACTCTTAGGCACTTCTTAAGCTGGGATACATGAAATACGTCATGTATAGAAGCAAGTTGGTCTGGCAATGACAGCTTATATGCCACTGGACCTTTTCGTTCCAGAATTTCATAGGGACCAATATACCTTGGGGCTAACTTACCTTTTACTCCAAAGCGTTGTACGCCTTTCATGGGAGATACCTTCAAGTATACAAAATCTCCGGCATAAAATTCCAAGGACCGTCTTCTTTTGTCCGAATAACTCTTTTGCCGGGACTGGGCTACTTCTAAATGCTTGCGAATCCTCTGGACCTTTTCCTCGGTTTCCATAACCAAGTCCGATCCCAGATGTGTCCTTTCTCCTACTCCTGACCAATTTAGAGGAGTTCGGCATCTTCGACCATACAAGGCTTCGAAAGGTGCCATCTTAATGCTAGCTTGATAGCTATTATTATAGGAGAACTCTGCTAGGGGCAAACATTCATCCCATAGCTTAGAGAAGGTAAGGACAAATGCTCTCAACATGTCTTCCAGAATTTGATTGACCCTTTCTGTCTGTCCTCCAATTTGAGGATGATAGGCAGAACTTCTAATTAGAGTGGTACCCATGTCCTTTTGCAATCGTTCCCAGAATCTGGAAACAAACTGGGAACCTCGATCGGAGATAATGGTCTTTGGTACTCCGTGCAAGGATACAATCCGGGCTATGTAAAGCTTGGCATATGTCGACACCGGGTAAGTAGTCTTGACTGGAATAAAGTGAGCTGACTTAGTAAGGCGATCGACAATAACCCAGATGGAATCATATCCTTTTGAAGTGGTAGGCAGTCCCACTATAAAATCCATAGAAATATCTTCCCATTTCCAGATAGGGATTTCTGAAGGTTGTAATAAACCTGCCGACTTTTGTAGTATGGGCTTAACTCTTCGGCAAGTATCACATTCAGCTACATATCTTGCAATTTTAGGTTTCATCTTAGCCCACCAAAATCTTTGCTTTAAATCTTGGTACATTTTATTGGTTCCGGGATGAATAGAGAACTTGGACATATGTGCTTCTTCTAAGATTAATTTCCTGAGGTTCTCATCTTTAGGAACCACTATCCTATTCTTGAAATACAACCCTCCATCCTCTTCTTGATTAAATTTGGGAATCTTTCCCTCGGCTTTCTGCTGATAAAGTATCTTAATCCATGGATCTTCTTTTTGGCCTGTTATAATTCTTTCTTTCAAGGTATCTTGAACCATAATATTCTGAAGTGTGCCTTGTTTTACTATTTCCAAACTTAATTCTCCCATTTCTTCACACAAGGTCTTCAGGTTAGACTGGACGGTAGTGCAGTGGCATTGGGCATTTCTGCTCAAGGCGTCGGCCACTACATTAGCCTTACCCGGATGATAATGGATTTCTAACTTATAATCTTTAATTAGTTCCAGCCACCGTCTTTGCCTCATATTCAAGTCCATTTGAGTGAAGATGTATTTCAAGCTTTTGTGGTCAGTAAAGATACGACATTCGCTACCTAGAAGATAGTGTCACCATATCTTTAATGCATGCACTACGGCAGCAAGCTCTAAATCATGGGTAGGGTAATGCTCTTCATGACGCTTCAATTGACGAGAAGCATAAGCAATAACCCTGCCTTCTTGCATTAGAACACACCCGATGCCTGTTCCGGAGGCATCACAGTATACCTCAAAGGGTTTCTCTATGTCAGGTTGAGCTAGCACTGGGGCTGTAGTCAGTAATTTCTTCAAGACTTGGAATGATTTCTCACACTCAGGCTTCCATTCAAATTTTATGTCCTTCTTTAATAACTCTGTGATTGGTTTAGAAACCTTTGAGAAATTGGGAATGAATCTACGGTAATAGCCGGCCATTCCCAAGAAACTTCTTACTTCATGAACAGAGGTTGGTGATTTCCAATCCAATATATCCTTGACTTTTCCGGGATCTACTTCAATTCCTTTTTCGGACAGTATGTGCCCAAGGAATGGAACTTTCTTTAGCCAAAATTCACACTTACTGAACTTGGCATACAACTGGTGTTCCCGGAGTCTATTTAGAACAATGCGCAAGTGTTGCGCATGTTCCTCCTCAATTTTAGAAAAGACAAGGATATCGTCTATAAAGACGACCACAAATTTATCTAGCTCTGGCATGAATACTGAATTCATGAGGTACATAAAATGCGCTGGGGCATTTGTTAGTCCGAAAGACATAACCAAATACTCATATAGTCCATATCGGGTTGAAAAGGCTGTTTTTGGTATGTCCTCGGGTTTTATCTTAATCTGATGGTACCCTGACCGAAGGTCGATTTTTTAAAAGACCTTAGCTCCGGACAACTGGTCAAATAACAAGTCAATCCGCGATAGCGGATACTTGTTTTTGATGGTTACCGCATTCAAGGGGCGGTAATCCACACATAACCTTAATGTGCCATCTTTCTTTTTAACAAATAGAGCTGGGCAGCCCCATGGTGAAGTGCTAGGTCGGACGAAACCCTTATCCAACAATTCCTGGAGTTGTGTTTTTAATTCTACTAGCTCCTTAGGTGGCATTCGATATGGTCTTCTAGAGATAGGAGCGGTGCCTGGTTCTAACTCAATAGTGAATTCTACCGCTCTATCAGGCGGTAGCCCAGGCAAATCTTCTGGAAATACATCTATAAACTCATTAACCACAGGAATAGATTCTAGAGTCACTGCTCTAGTCTTTTTGACCATCTAGTCCAAACAAGGATGAGCAGGTAATTGGAGCTCAAAAGGGTGGCCTTGGTCATCTTTCATGCTAACGACCCGGGTAACCATATTAATTTGAACTTTATGTTCCTTCATCCAATTTACTCCCAAAATAAGATCTATTCCTTGATCTTCCAAAATTAAAGGATAAGCTCCCACCTTATTTCCTTCTAGGTTTAAAATCACATTGCGAGCTACTTGATTCGTATTCTGTGTGGCCCCAGTAGCTTGAATAGCATACTTGACATTTAATGTATGGACCTCTAGTTGATGTTGTGTAACAAACCTTCTACTTATAAAGGTATGCGATGCGCCAGAATCAAATAAAACCATAGCAGGATAATTGTTAACAAGATACATACCTGCTAGGATAGGCTCTCCTTCTGGAATTTCTTCTACATTCATATAGTGAGCTTGTCCCGTCTTGGTGTTGACGAACTTGCGACGGACAAACTTTTGTCCAGTGCCTTGGCCCGAGGTCTGAGCCTTTAAGTTTGTGTTTCCCCCAACTTTGGGAAAACGACAGTCTCGGGCGAAGTGTCCTGGCTTCCCACAGTTGAAACAAACCTGTGGGGTTCCTGAAGGAGTAGGGTTACGAAACCCGAGAGGTGGTGCAGTTCCAGGACGAGGGGCAGCACTGGGAGCTCTAGCATTCCAAGACTGGAAAGGCCGTTGCTGAAATGAAGGACGATACATGGGTCGGGGAGGACCTCGATATACCATCCTCATTCTCTGTGGAGCATTCCCAAAGTTTCCAGAAGGAACATTCTTTCTCTTCAATGCTTCTTCTTTCTTCAAGGTTTCATCCAAAATTTTCATCTTTTCTTCCGCGGTAATAGCCGTACTCACCGCAGAGCTATAATCGGCGAAAGTGCAGGTGGACAACTTTTCTTGCATTCTTGCATTGAGTCCCCGAAGGTAGCAATCTCTCTTTCTGGATTCAGTATTGACATGCTCTGGTGCATATTGGGCTAGATGGTCGAATTCACTGGTATATTCTAGAATACTGCGGTTTCCTTGTTGCAGTCCTAAAAATTGTTCCAGTTTCATTCTCATGATACCTTCCGGTACGAACTGCGTCCGGAAGGCTTCCTTAAAATCCTCCCACGTGACTTCCCTACCCACTGGCTGCCTGGCCAGATGGCTGGTCCACCAAGTTGCTGCGGGGCCTTGAAGCTGAAGCCCTGCAAATTCGGCTTTCTGAGTGGCAGTACATTGGGGGATTACTCGAAACTTTTGTTCCATGGCTTGAAGCCACTCGTTAGCTTCCAGTGGATGTTCAGCCTTCAAGAATACTAGGGGACGGGTTTCCAGAAATTGGGTGTAGGACACACCCTGCTCCGGGTCTCGCCTACATCCACTGTTGCCAGTGTTCTGTACGATCATCTGGAGTAATCGGGCTTGTTTTGCCTCAGAATTCATAAGACTGGCTATGGCGTCAGCCAGCGTGGGTGCTCTTGGTAGATCCTCTTCCTCACCTCTAGAACCTGAAGCTCGTGGTTCTCTGGGATCCGTCATGCTGCCAAGAGTAAACAGGATATTAATATCTAAGGTGCATTTTATCAACAACTTCCTGCACACTACCATGTCACACATCACAGCATGCTCACACACAAACCATACTTATACACATACTTATTTATATTACATGCCCTGGAGTTATTATTTTTTTACAAAAACCCTCCGTACTACTTGTCCAACACGCATATCTTACAAAAATATATTACAACACTTTTCAGACCAAGTTCACTTTAACCATCATAAGGGAAAATGCCTAGTTCTTCGGCATTTAGTCCCAGTTGAGCCATGGCTTCCTGCAGGACGTCTTGGTCTACGGTCATCAACGTTTGCCCTGGGGGAGAGACGGGTGGGGCTTGATTGACGGAATTTTCACTCCCGGACTCCGGCCCGAAGTCACTCCAAGTGCGGGAAGGATCAGATGCGGAAGTGCTAATTCCAGAGTTTCCTTCCATTTCTTCAGGATCCTCTTCTTCTTCTTCGCCTTCCGGTTCTTCTTCTCCCCATTGCTGCATGGGTCCATAGCCCTGAGGATCTAGTCTATCAGCATTGGCATTGGCCCAAGCGAACTGTTGATTTCCCACAGGGACTTCACCCTGGTCGTCCTCCATGTCCACGTCAAATCCCTCCAGATTCTCATGAGCATAAAGATCTATCTCAGGATCTGCAGGTGGAACTGGATCTTCTTCCACTTCTATCACAGGTACTAGTTGATCCGCTTCCTCCGGGTTCGGTGGCTGAGGCTCTTCTGGTGGTGGAGGTGGTGGGACATTGATAATATTCTGTGCAGGTACGTGAGCCTGCATTTCTTCCAGGGCTAGACGAAGTCATAGAATCTCGTCTAGCTGTTGGAACCTTTCCGCCTCCAGCCTATGGACATTTGATTCAGCTTCTTCCCTTGCTCTATCCGCCATGCTCCTGCTGGCTTCGATGAACCCTTGCATCACTCTAAGTTTTTCTTTATAATCTTCAATCCTTCTGGATTGCTCTCGCATTGCCTTTTCCATATCATGCTCTCTTGCCATTGCTGCCTTCTTGTACATCTCCTTGTCATATCGGGCACCCATCACTTCCATCTTAGCATCTTCGTTCTTCTGCCTCTGATTATAATATTCTCTAATGCAGGCTTGATGCAAGTTGTACATTGCTGTCATATAATCAGAAGCAGCAGCAACCAACACATCGTGCTCCACTCGGGAAGTGTTCTTCAAAGCTTTAATCCTCCTCCTCCATACCCCGTCATCTTGATGTTTAATCGGATAGAATCGAGCGGAGCTCGACCCTACCTCTACCTTGTGATTTTCACATAGCTCAGTAAGAGCAGTCATGGCCGCCCTTTCTATGGTGTCATTAAATTCAAAACCCGACTCCATCACCTCCTCCAGACGCCAATTAGGACGGGTGTCATCATCCGGAATATGCACATACACCGTGCAATATTGCTTGTGGCCAGTATCCTCTTTTCGCCAATAGTACTCCGGGGGATTGTGAAAAACCAACTCTTGTAGTGTTTTCCAAAGCAACTGCACGAATCCCGGTTTATCCAAGTAATGACCGCGGGTCCACCCATCCTTATCCGTGTAGCCTTCTTCAAACATCCTATAAAAGAAACGAGGTCAGGTCTAACGGCACTCACCAAACCCAAAAGTTTTAAAATATGCAATGCAAACATGATGCAACGATTCCTACGTACTTTCAGACTCATATACACACTCGTAGGAAAATTGGTGGCATAGTAATCTCTTCCTAAGCAATAAACTACCGAATACTAGCGACACGCAGCAAACAGTTAGCATCTGCAAAACAAACAACCAGTTAACACTACTGCCACCTGTGACTCTTGTTTTTATTATTTTAAAATAGAGTCTTAGTTTTTAAAAGGTAATATCTGTTGATTATCCCAACCTACGGCTCTGATACCAGCTGTGGCGGAACCGCCCAACTTAAGCTGGTTTAAGTGCGCCTAATCACTGTCGGAACAGCAATGATTCGAAACGCACCTAAAACAGCATAAGTCCGGTAGTCCGTCGAGTGTCCCTAGGACTCTTCGAAGGATCCACGTCGTGTTTCATAACCATACATCAGGATAATATCCGCGATGGGATAATATCAACAAACATTACATTTTTACATACATATATAAAAGGTACGAGTTATTACAGGACATAAGTTGAAACAAACTTAGTGATGCAGTGTTAGACAAGCTCTAAGATTTAAACATAAATAGTTCAGGCCTACCAGGAAAATGTATTTTCCCATTCAATATATTATCTTCCATAAATTATTTATTATTTCTATTCCCCGCCTGTTTTTAGCCGCAAAATTCAAATATGTATGTGCAACCACATAACAACAAACTTAAATAATAAATAATTCACATTATTAAAAATCCAACATTTGGAATAGAGTTGTTCTTTGCCATGCTAATATTAAAACTACTACGCCCATCTACAAAGATTTGTGCACTCGTCCGTCATCAACACACCATTTTTATCAAAGAATGCTCCATTCTCATGACAAATCTCGCGTAGGATGAATCTTGCCATGTCTGTACAAATGTTATCGATTTGTTTGTCTTCAATCTTGCTATAGTTACTATTAGTGGTAGGCATATGCAGGTATACAGTAAATGAAGATTAGAATGTATTACTATTAGAAAGTTAGCACATGGTAGTGTATAAGAGACTTACGTCTTCAGGGTTCGTCCGGTACCTCCCATTGTTTCTAATGAACTCGCACGCGTAATATCCGCATACCACGGAACCGGGAGGTTGCTTGTGGCACTACAAACAAATAGAGAAATGATGAGTTGTTATTAATGACAAGTCTATGATATATGAAAAAAAACTAAGTTTTTATGTTCGTACAAATCTATAATATATTATTTTCATAACTTTCATCCTATATGGATTGTGGACCCCGCCTTTTATTATGTAAAGCCTGTACGCACTTTGAGGATGTAAAGATAAGAGTTAGTAATACAACTTAGGTGCATAGAATGTCAACATGCATTTAAGTACTGCCAAGGAATATCTTACTTTTGTATAATACCTATGAAATCCTTGTACCTATATTTATGATAGCTGGCTGACTCAAAGACCAATGCTTCTCCTAGCTTGGGTAAAATAGTGATGCAAATCCAATAATGGTCTCTCCATTATATTAAAATAATTTATATTATAGATGGCACTAAATAGCACATAGTATATATGTAGTAATTAAAACTAGCTTACTCAAAACCGTATGGACCAATGATATAATCATTATCAGTCTTTTTCTTCATTACTTTTGCAATGTATACAGACATTTTGTGCATTTCTTCTCTATGAGCTTTTTTTATAGTATCTTTCTCTGCTTGTGCCTCTACTGCCTTTATTTGTGCTTTGATCATTTCCATCATTTTGAGCTTGTGCTCTAGCTCGCTTATTCGTGCTGGGTTAAGGTACGCTACCTTGAACCTACCGTGCGTCAATTCTTCCTTCCTCCATTGCATCCTGCAGAATAGGTCACTAAGGTACTTGACATAAAATACATATGTATTTAAAACTTGTGTATGTGGTACATGTGGGCTTACAAGCACCATACGAAAAGTGAGATTCACATCGAGGCATTGTCGACAGTAAAGTCTATGCAAATCCTCGAAATCGATGACAATATGGTACGGGAGAACGCCAAGGAAAGCCTTAGTTGGGACATGCACGGTGATTTCTCAAATGCCTTGCTTCATTGCATTCATGATCTATCCATGCAGCTTAGTGGGGCCCTCTAGCAGATCCCACTGATACAAGAATGGTTTGACATGCTCATAATCCATTGGGACTTCATCTGACGCAAAGAGATTGAGGTTTTGATCCTTTTCCTTTTGCTAAGAGGCGCTGCGAGTTATAGATTTTTCACCAGAAGATGAAGCCTTCTTCTTCAATATGTTTAAAAACTTGTCGACATCTGTTGATGGTGCCTTTTTCGTATTTGTTGACCATACAAGGTACCACTAGCCTCTTGGCATGTGGAGATGCTCGTGACGACGATGTTGGATCATTAACTTCTAAATCATGTACTCGTTCATCGCCTTCTAGTGCTGATGTCCCATCATCCTCACTGATAGCTTCTAGGACAAGTGATAGCATTGGCTGCTCGTTCTCATTGTTAGCTCTCTACACATGTGACAGCATCGGTTGCTCTGTGTCAACATTTGAATCTGGAAGGGGTAGTTCTTGGCTCGGCCGTGAGGTTTCTGGTGATGCATTCAGAACGATATCTCAGCGATGCCACAGTATGTTCTGGTTCATCGAATCATCGAGAACCTCAATCCCCTCATCAGTAGGGATGTCTATCTCGCACGACTCATCCAACACCGTAACAACTTGCACCCAGGCAAGGGTGCCTTTGGGAACACATGACCTATTACTGCCATGCCGGTTGCGACCTCTTGAAAACTTATTTTGTTTCCTTCCATAAGGTATAACGGTGTATCCACTTGTATGTCATCAACGGGATACCTCATGTTTGCAGTGGAGCCAGCACTACTCGGAGCAACGAATCTTATTTGGGCAAGTAGCATGGTTGGTTTTGCCTCTCGTTGACCATCGGATAATGTCAAGTCAGCCATTGTTTGGCTCATCGCATGGTTGGCCAAGAACTCTAAGAACTCCTGCTTGGCGATTTCTCTCATCTTCTCTTCAAGGTTTTTCTTACAACGATCATGCTTCCTATAGCTTGCTTGGTCGTTGGGGAATGATTTACCCTAGGGCAATATTGCTAACATCCCTCGAACACGTCCAGAGTGCTCCGTGGTTCTGATCGCGGTGGTTAGATGATCTTTCTCCCTGTCAGGCCTGAAAAGACCATTCTTTTGCACCTCAGCGAGCTGTACCAACCTCTCGTAAATTAGCTCTATTGAGGGTGTTTGAATTTAACCTTGTCGTTTGGAATTCAAGCTAGTACCCAATTCCTGTTGCGCTCATCCAAGCCTACAAACATATCCAGTAAACCAGCTCTCCTCTATTCTTCTTCCTCTCTCCTCCATTTACCGATCTTGGCAGCGTACCCTCCCGCACCCAAGTGATGGGGGTTCTCGGCGACTTTCATAGCCTTCGTGGTATTTTCTTCGCTCAGGGTTTTTGGTTTCGGCGTGTTCTTTTATTGTTTGAACTCTTCCCACATTTCCGAAGAAATCTAACTGAAGTCATCCCTAGCATTCTTACCTTTCTATACATATTCTTTATTAAGAGTAGACCTCCAATTCCTGAAACATCTCCCAAGGAGGCCCTCGGCAAACTTTCTTGCGAATTTCTCTTAACCTTTAGGAAAAGTGAACCTTTCTTTCACTGTGGCCCACAATACATCCTTTATAGTGGTAGGCAACATCTTCTAATTACTAGTCATAATCCTGGTCCGCAATTTATCCCTGACAATAGCTCCACATATGTTTCAAAACCAAGTAGATATCCCCGCAGGTAATATGGGCTCACCTTTAGTGCCAAGCTCTTCTATTACGAGATTACCATTTTCAGGGATTTGGTTTCAGCTTCATTCCCCACATTTCCTTTTTGGATTACTAATAGAAGCAGTATTAGCCGAAGGTTGTGGTGCAGAGGCAGCTACCTCCTCTTCATGCAAAGTAGATGTTCTATGATGTCGCGGTGGGGAATGCACTAGGGATTGGTCATCATTCGATAGAGAAAACAATAATTGAGTTTAGATCTTCATGTGACCAACATACATATCACGTGTATATGTATGTGCATGCGATATATACCTGATGATCCGTGGCTGGATCGTATTTAGGGTCATCTTCTTCTAGACTCCTGCGAGTGTGGGCTTGGTTCGTACTCAGGTAGAGTAGAACACGATCCAAATTCATCGTTAGAATCGTCCTCCTCCTCCGACGACGATTGAACATCCGGTCTGGGCTGCTGTTGTCCCCCATCTTGCAATGGAGGGTTCAATAATTTGGTGGCATCTGGTTCCGTGACATTGTTCTCATTGTTGGTCCCATTGTTCTCGCTGTTCTCTATAACTTTTAATATGCAAAATTGTAATACTTGCAATTAAAAATTATTTCTATCACAATTTGTATACATAAAAATTATTTCTAACACAATTTGTATCCTATATACATCAAAAAATTATTTCTACAACATTTTGTATACTAAATCAAACTATTTTTCTATCACAATTTATACAATTTTATTATTCCTGAAAATGGCAATTAATAAGTATTTATACACCAAATTTTCCTATCATAATTTGTATCATGTATGCATATTGTTTCCAATAACAATTTGTATCCTATATACATAAAAATTATTTCTAACACAATTTGTATCCTATATACATCAAAAAATTATTTCTACAACAATTTGTATACTAAATCAAACTATGTTTCTATCACAATTTATACAAATTTATTATTCCTAAAATTGCAACCAATAAATATTTATACACCAAATTTTCCTATCACAATTTTCAATACAATAATTATAATTGAATTAAATTAAAAAAAACAACTGTCGGGGAGGGGGCTCGGGAGAGGATGAGGCGCAGCAGCTAGGGTAGATGAGGCGGCGCGGCTCCCTCGGGTGCTATCGAAGGGGGCTGACGCGGTGGCAGCTTGGGGAGGCCGTGGCGGCGGCCGGCAGCGTGGAGGGTGGCATGACCGGCGGGGAGGCATGACAGCGTCTGGGAGGAGGTCACGGCAGTGCTCGGGGAGGAGGGGCGGCGTCGGAGGTGCCGTAGGTGGGCCGGTAGTGCACGGGGAGGTGCAGCGGCGTTGAGGAGGGGGCCACGGCAGCGCTCATGGAGGAGGGCCATGGCGGCACACGAGAGGAGGGGCGGCGACGCACGGGGAGGCGTGGCAACGTCGGGGAGGAGGCAGCATCAGAGAGGAGGCCGTGGTGGCGCTCGTGGAGGAGGACCGTGGCGGTGCACGGGAGGTAGGCGGTGGTGCTTGTAGACGAGGGCTGCGGCAGCGCACTGGGAGGGGGCTGCGGTGGCACTCCGGGAGGTGTGGTCGCACACGGAGGAGTGACGGCGGCGGCGGCGAGGAGGGTGGCAGTTCCGGTGCGAAAATTTGGCAGCTTGACGGTGTAGTGAAACTTTCGTGCCGGGACTTAGAAAATTTGGTGCCCTGGTCGTGCGTTATATAGGAGAGCACTGGCCACCACAGAGCCTTAGCGTTGGCGGCGGCATTAGCGCCTGCCAGCATAGCTCTTCTGTGCTGGCGGGCGGCATTAGCGCCTGCCAGTATTAGCACCCGCCAACAAAGAGTTTTCAGCAAATTTCAAACATTTTGAATACTTGCTAAGTAAGTTCAAAATTGTTTGAAACTTTTACACAAAAGTTTAATAGTGCTTGTAAAAATTATATTTTCATAAATAACACAAAAGTTTTTGAGTAGTTAGTTCACATGTCACTATAGGTTGAAACTCCTCATAAGTTATAGGGTGATTATGACTTGAATATCCATTTGGGAATGACGTACTATTATACTATCTCAAAATTATCTTATTATTTTTGGTCGATATTGGTGCATAGGTAAAGTGGTTACATACAAATATCATGATTGTTGGACCAAAGTATATTTTATTAAAATTTAGTTAAATCAAAAAGTAAATGGATTTTTGTGTTAAACCTTTTAAACATGTCCCTATTTAAGAAAATTCCACGATTTCAGATAAAAACTAAAATCCATCTTTACAAGAAAACACCAAATCCAAGGGGAATGTGGATTATGCCATTCCATCTAGGTTTAATTTGATTTTAGTAAAATAATTTGTCGAACAATTATGATAATTGACGTATAACCGCTTTATGAGTGCACCAAATTGGACAAAAATAATAAGATAATTTTGAGATAGCGTAATAGTACGTCCTTCCCAAATGGATATCCAAGTCATAATCACCCTATAACTCATGAGGTGTTTCAACCTATAGTAACATGTGAACTAACTAGTCAAAACATTTGTGTTATGTGTGAAAATATATTTTTTACATTAACTATATAACATTTATGTTCTGGTGTAGAAGTTTGAAACAATTTTGAACTCATTTAGCAAGTATTTAAATTGTTTGACATTTGGTGAAAACTCTGTGCTAGTGGGTGCTTAAGGCCACCCGCCAGCACAGATGATTTTTACTGGTGGGCTCTAATGTCACCCACCAGCATAGAGGAGCTATGATGATGGGTGGCATTAACGCCCACCAGCATTGATGCCTCCCTACATTGGCTGAGGGAGCGCCTGAAGTTTTCTAAGTCCTAGCATTGTGAACGAAAATCACGCTGTCAGGCTGCCTAACTCTGCCGCGACCCTTGAGTGCTGCCGGCCTCCTCCTCGAGCGTCGCTTGCTCCCCGTCGGGTTGCCTCCCCGAGCACCGCCTCCTCCCCACCGGGCCGCCTCTCATTCCCGCCGGGCCGCCTCCTTCCCGGAGCAGCGCCTCCTCCCCGAGCGCCGCTTGCTCCCCACCGGGCCTCTTCATCCCCATCGGGTTGCGTCCCTGAGCGTCGCCTCCTCCCTGCCGGGGCCCCTCTCATCCCCACTAGGCCGCCTCCTTCCCCGAGCGGCGCCTCATCCCCGAGCACCACCTCCTCCACGCTGGGTCGCCTCCTTCCCGCCGGGCCGCCAGGGCCTCCTTGCGCCAGGCCGCCTGCTCCCCAGCCAGCGATTGTTTTTTAAAGTAAATTCATTAAAGAAAATGGATTGAGTAGACAAACCTTAAATATGTATTCAATTATTAAATTTGATGCTTCTCTATTATCAATTTTAGGACAATAATTGTTTTCTTTTTATGTTTTTTACAATATATATCATTTTTGTGCCCAAGGATATAATTGTTACCTTTTTCCATTTTTATTCCATGCAATTGCAACATGATAATAAATATATTATGATTGTTTATAATAATGTACATGAGATCTAAACCAACAATTGTAAATTTCTTCCATTATTTTGGACAATCTTTTATTCCGAGCATTTTGTGAATTATGATGTTTTACGATGTAATTATCATTGAAGTTGATGCTTGTGGAACTACCTATATCTTATTATAATTTTATTTGGACAGTTTAGGCTAACTATGTGTTGACGCCAGATTTCGTCACTAGTAAAATCGGCGCCAAGAAGAGAGGGAATCGGAGAAGCATAGTTGGGAATCGGTCGAATGGTGCTACAGTGCGAGATCGGACGGTGACTTCTGTCTCGCTTCGGATTGAACGTGCCGGGGTCCCAATCGGTTGTCTTTTGCCGATAAGGATTCGGCCGATTAGGAGGTTGGTTTAGTTGGGCCTGTATGGGCTTGGAAAGGAATAAAAGGATAAGGGGGAGATCAGCCCATGAAGCGTAGAGTAACCAACCTAGCACGAATCGTGCTTGTAAATATTCGTTTTCTGTTTGAATTAGGGATAGAATTCTAGTCGGTTAAGAAGTCATCTGTACGGGGCTATAAATAGCTACCTTTGTAAATCTGTAATCATCAACAAATCAATACAATATACTACTTTTTCCTCATACTTACTTTCAAGCAGACGACTTCGTCAATACTTTTCTCTTTTTCACGAGTTCGTGCGGGTTGGCAGGGCTGCACCAGCTTGATCTCCGGCCGATTCTGTAAGTTCCGCTTATCGAGTAATATCTAAGCTTTAACTTCGGGCGTATCGCTGTTGTTTCGTTTAGATTTATTCACTAGTTATCGATATTTACTAGAATTATAGGTTTTACCTGTCTTTCTAGTTTTATCACCAGTTATCCAGCTAGGAATCGGTAGTTTCGGCTTTATTCACATTCTGCTATTAAATTCATCTATTGCCGATTAGATCTGTTCCTAGTGTTGTTATCATAGCTTTGCGTCGATTACTCCAGTGGTTTTCTGTCTACAAGGCTACAGTGTTCGGCTGTCTCATAGCCGATTTCCTTATTACGGCAAATCGGCTGATTCGCTGATAAGCTCTCTCGAGATCGGAAATTTAGCCGATCGTGATTTCTGGACCTGACACGTATTCTTCCTTGCCAATCAACAGGTCAGATTGGCTGGCACGCCGCGCGAACCGCACCAGGGCAATCACCCGAACAGGAGCTAAGCAGATTCTCCTGGGTCGTGTGTCGGACGCTGGGATTCGGTTCACCGATTTCTAGCGCCAACACACTTTTGGCACGCCCAGTGGGACCAATACAACCACCATCATGTCGAAAGCTGCTGAAGTCTCCGAAGATAACGTCATTGAGGTGACGGAAGCAGATCTGAAGGACGACCAGAAGGAAGAATTGGATAAGTATACGGCGCAGTTCCGGAAAGCTTGCCTAAAATCTTTCAGTCGCTCTAGAAGCGTTGAGACTATCAAGAAGACTCCATTCCCTACTCCCCGCCAGATCACAATTTCTGAGGATTCGGACAAAATGTCCGATATGATTCAACAGTCTATTTATCACGCCTTCGTTGATCAGTCCCCGGTACTTTCAAATATGGTGCACAACGCTGTTGTCAACTCCTTCGCTGGTGGGATACCTCAAGGATACAGGGGACCCGCATATTTTCAGCCGATTCCACCAAACCAGAATTATTCAAATTCGGTTTCACAGCCGATCCAATTTTCTGTCGGGGGTTCAGGTGCTTCCTCCTCATCAGCTCCTATGGGGTATAACTCCATCCAACTGTCTTCTGCACCATTCCCTTCAGTTAGCCCATCACCTTGGAGGGCACCTTCAGCCACGGCCGGTCAGAATCAATCGGCCAGTACAGGAAGCCCTCCATTCCAGGCATCTTTCCAGGCGGCCACTCGGCCGACCGTACCGCCATACCAGCCTGTCGCTCCGGAGGTCAACAAGACAGCAGAGCTCATGCTATATGATGAAACGAGTGGCTCATTTAAACAGCCGACCTTTAATACGCAACCGGCTTTCACTCAGATGCCACCTACTTTCACTCAGCCTCCGTTTATTCCGCCTCCGGTTTACCAGCACGTGCCAATACCTCAGCCAACGGTTCACCAGCAACAGCCAGATTGGTCAGCACGTATTGCGGAGGTGATGCAAGAACAATTCGGCTTAAAGCCGAAGGTACAAACTTACACCTACAGGACACCGTACCCATCTACATATGACCTATTGCCGTTTCCCCATCGGTATAAAGTTCCTGACTTCACCAAGTTTTCGGGGATGGATGACACTTCGACCATAGAGCACGTGAACAGATTCATCATCCAATGTGGAGAGGCAGCTACGCAGGATGCTCTACGAGTACGGTTGTTCTCATCATCTTTGTCTGGTTCGGCCTTTCAGTAGTTCACGACATTGCCGCCAAACTTGATTATCACATGGGCCGATTTAGAAAGACAGTTCCACAAATACTTCTACGCCGGGGTGCATGAGATGAAGCTGTCCGATTTGACCAGCCTCAGGCAAAGAAGTGACGAGCCGATATCCTCGTATGTACAGAGGTTTCGGGAAATCAGGAACAAGTGCTATTCCCTGGCTCTAAACGATGCGCAGTTGGCCGATATAGCGTTTCAAGGCCTTCTGCCCCACATCAAAGAAAAATACGCCTCACAGGAGTTCGAGAGTTTGAGCCAGATCGTCCACCGATTGTCTGGACAGGAGGTACGCTCCTTCGATCCACGGAGGTATTTCCAGAAGAAAGTGGCGTTCCTGGAAGAATTAGAGGACGAGGAAGACGTTGAAGTCGGACTTGCGGAGTGGATCAAGGGAAAGAAGCCGATATCATGCCCATTCGGCAAAAAGGAACCGAAAGTGTTCGGTTTTGACATGACTAAGGCCGATAAAATCTTCGACCTTCTCCTCCAGGAAGGACAGATTAAACTCTCGCCGTACGATACAATACCTTCTGCCGAACAACTAAAAAAGATGAAGTATTGCAAGTGGCACAATGCCACATCCCATGATACCAATGAGTGCAAGATCTTCAGGCAGCAGATACAGTCGGCCATTGAGCAGGGCAGACTTAAATTTGAAGTGCTGACAAAATCGGCCAAGCCAATGAAGATCGACCAGCACCCCTTCCCCACCAACATGGTTGATACGGGGAAGAATTCGCTCCAAACAAAGGTGCTGACGTCCGAATCGGCTAAGAAGAGTGGCGCCGTCGACCCCAGAAATCAAACTACGCCTGAAGACGTCAAGGGGAAACGGCGGATGGAGGACGACGATGGCGAATCAGAAGAGCCACGCATTACCTCCCAGTTCTTGCTCCAGAAATACCAATGTCAGCATGAACGCTCGAGATCCCGGGAAGAAGCGATGCGACGGCACGAAGATCATTGGAGGTGCCCGTTCTTCATCCACTGTTGGGAAAACAACCTCAGGCTACCTTCAGCCGATAATTGCCCAGAATGCAACGGCCCATATCATGGCAATCGGCCGTTCAACAAGTCTCGCTCCAGAGACGGAAGGCCAGAACCGATCAGCAGGAATTGGCGCAACCGAGATGACCAGCGCCCTCTCGTACGTGATCGGCTGGGGGGCAGAAGTGACCGACATGATCGGTCGGAAGATAGACGCCATGACAGGCAGAGGGGCAGGACTGATCGGCATGACCGGTCAGAAAACAAGGCCAACGTTCACAGCCGGCTCGAAGAGATGGCCGATGCTCGGGTAACAGACGAAAACCCGTTAGGACGCGAACCGGAGTGGGAACGCGCCAAGTCAGGGGGCAGACCAATAAACCCCAGGTGGTGTCCCGATGGATTGACCAAGTCTCAAAAACGAAGAATCCAACATCTCCGCCAATGGGAACAGCAAGAAGAGGAACAACAGAGCACGATGGACAAAAAGGAAGGAAGGCCTCGAGTGTGGCACCCCAAAAGAAACGATAAAGGGGACGATGAATCGGCGGGTGACGAATCGGCAGCTGAGATCGGCATGGTTTTCATACTGCTGATGGAATTCATGACTCCCACCGATCAACAGGATGTATCGGCGATGGAAGAACAGACGGCACAGTTGGCTTTGGAGCCAATGATGGCCACGTTCGAGAAGCCCGAAGATGACGAACGACAACACATGAAGGCGCTGTTCCTTAAAGGGCATGTTGACGGCCGCCCCCTCACTAGATTGATGGTAGATGGAGGAGCTGCAGTCAACATCATGCCATACGCCGTGCTCCGAAAGCTTGGAAAAAGCGATGACGACTTGACCAAGACGGACATGATGCTCAAGGACTTCGAGGGCAACGTGTCAAACGCTCGCGGCGCTCTCTGCATTGACCTCACCATCGGCAGTAAGACCCTTCCTACCACCTTCTTTATTATTAACGGCAAGGGATCCTACAACATGCTACTCGGCCGGGACTGGATACACACAAATTGCTGTATCCCGTCAACAATGCATCAATGTCTCGTACAATGGGTCGGCGACAACATCGAGGTAGTCAACGCCGATTCCGCATACAGCATAGCGGCAGCCGATACACAGCAGTGGAGCTGCGAAACCGTCAGGTGCATATCCGGCAGAGTATGGGAGACCGATTTCCTGAAGGTCACCGATTTTGGCCTACAGCCGATCCGAGCAGTCGGCTCCGAAGACTCAGAATAGATGGATCAGTTTGCCCGAGAAGATGGGAAGCTAGGGCACGGGTTCACGTCGGCCGATTCATTAGAGATGATAGACTTAGGCGATGGTACCAAACCAAGGCTGACTTATATTAGTGCAAATTTAGACCCAGAATACAAGTGTAAATTGACAAATTTGTTAAAGGAATTTAAGGATTGTTTTGCTTGGGAGTATCATGAGATGCCCGGTTTAGATCGATCTATTGTTGAACATCGGCTACCCTTAAAACCAGGGTATCGGCCGTACCAACAGCCTGCACGGCGCTGCAATCCTAAGATTCTACCGGATATAAAAGCTGAAATAACTCAGCTAATCGAAGCAAAATTTATTCGGCAATGCCGTTATGCCGAGTGGATCTCCAACATTGTACCAGTGTACAAAAAGAATGGAAAGCTACGCATTTGCGTTGATTTCAGGAATCTTAATCAGGCCACACCGATGGATGGTTACCCCATGCCGACGGCCGATGTACTGATCGACGCTGCCGCGGGGCACAAGATTATTAGCTTCATGGACGGAAAAGCTGGATACAATCAAATACTTATGGCCGAAGAGGACATATCCAAAACGGCCTTCAGATGCCCAGGTCACCTTGGCTTGTTCGAGTGGGTGGTGATGACTTTTGGCTTGAAGAACGCTGGCGCTACATATCAGAGAGCCATGAATTATATATTTCACAAACTCATTGGCATTCTGGTAGAGATCTACATCGATGACGTCGTAGTCAAGTCCAAAGGTCACGAAGAGCATCTGGCCGATTTACGAAGAGTGCTAGAGTGCACCAAGAAACACGGTCTTAAGATGAATCCCAATAAATGTGCTTTCGGCGTATCCGCCGGACAGTTCTTAGGATTCATGGTGCACGAACGAGGGATAGAGATCAACCGGAAGACCATAACGGCCATCAACAAAGTCGTGGCCCCGCAGAACAAAACCGAACTGCAGTCTTTAATCGGCAAGGTGAAATTCATCAGAAGATTCATATCTAATCTGTCTGGGCGGATTTAGGCATTCACACCACTGTTGAAGTTAAAGCCTGACCAGGAATTTATATGGAGAGAGGAGCAGCGCAAAGCACTGGAAGATATCAAGCAATATTTGGTCTCGCCACCAGTATTGGTTCCTCCTCAAACTGGTAAGCCTTTTAAGCTATACTTATCAGCCGATGAAAAAGCTATTGGGTCGGCTCTAGTCCAGGAGTTCGAAGGCAAGGAACGAATAATTTATTATGTCAGTAGAAGACTTCTGGACGCTGAAACAAGATACCCTCTGGTGGAGCGTTTGTGCCTATGTATTTACTTCTCATGCACCAAACTCAGGCACTATCTACTGTCGGCAGAATGCGTGGTTGTATGCAAAGACGACGTAGTAAAATACATGCTATCGCTGCCGATCTTGAAGGGACGAATCGGCAAATGGATCTTAGCGTTGTCAGAGTTCGATCTGCGGTATGAATCGGCAAAAGCTGTCAAGGGTCAGGTCATGGCCGATTTCGTCGCTCAACACAACGGACCGGAGATTGCCCTCGTAGAGCCGGCACCTTGGACACTATATTTTGATGGGTCATCATGTGGGGCCGGATCAGGAATCGGCATCGTTCTCATATCGCCTCGGGGGGCAAGCTATGATTTTTCTCTGCCGATAGAAGCCGCCGCTACTAACAATCAAGCGGAGTACCGAGCTGTATTGAAGGGCCTACAACTATTAAGGGAAGTTAAGGCCGATTCTGTTGAAATCTTTGGAGATTCCATGCTTATTGTGGATCAACTGACCGGAAGGTCCGAATGCAAAGACGACGTATTAAGAATTTATTACGAAGATTGCCTACAACTCTTAAAAGAATTTAGATCGGCAGTAATCGAGCACATCCCAAGGGACCACAACGAGGGTGCCAACAAACTCGCCCAGCACGCATCTGGATATCGGCCAATTCTAGGCGCTATGGCTCTAGAACTCGCGGCCGATGACTGGCGAAAAGAAATTGCCGACTACCTGAAAGATCCGTCTAAAAAGGTGGAACGATGAGTACGTTTTCATGCTACTAAATATGTACTGCTCGAAGACGACCTATTCTACCGAACGATCGACGGTGTTCTACTCAAATGCCTTGGGACAGAGGAGGCCAAGACTCTAATGGGAGACATCCATGAAGGGGTATGTGGAGCACACCAATCGGCCCATAA
The DNA here is from genome assembly GCF_000263155.2 of Setaria italica. Lineage (NCBI taxonomy): Eukaryota > Viridiplantae > Streptophyta > Magnoliopsida > Poales > Poaceae > Setaria > Setaria italica. The sequence goes on along the minus strand of NC_028453.1, from coordinate 26,995,036 downwards.
GATGAAATGGATGATCAGGAATAATGGGTATTACTGACCAACAATCCTCGAAGACTGTTTCAAATATTATAAGGGTTGTCAGGATTGTCAAAAGTTCGGAAATGTCCAACGTGCACCCGCATCGGCCATGAATCCTATCATCAAGCCATGGCCATTCAGGGGATGGGGAATAGACCTTATCGGCCAAATTTACCCTCCATCAAGTAAAGGGCACAAGTTTATTCTGGTGGCTACCGATTACTTTACTAAATGGGTGGAGGCAATTCCGTTAAGAGCCGTGACATTGGCTATCATGGCCGACTTCGTAAGGGATCACATCGTCTACCGATTCAGCATTCCTCAGACTATAACGACCGATCAAGGAACAATGTTCACATCAGAGGAATTCGAGGAATTTACAACCGATATGGGGATCAAATTGTTGAATTCTTCTCCGTATTACGCCCAGGCCAATGGTCAGGCCGAATCCTCCAACAAAGGAATAATCAAGTTAATCAAAAGGAAAATCGAGGAACAACCAAAGAAGTGGCATCTGTGTTTGACTGAAGCCTTATGGGCGTACAGGATGGCTTGTCATGGGGCCACCAAGCTATCTCCCTATCAGTTGGTGTACGGTCACGATGCAGTTTTACCATGGGAATCAAGGGCGGGATCGAGGCGCATTTCGCTCCAGGACCAGTTAACGGCCGATGACTACTCGTCACTTATGAAAAGGGAACTTGATGATTTGGCTGGCCAACGATTGAGAGCTCTGATAAGCATTGAAGAAAACAAAAGGAAAGTAGCCAGGTGGTACGATAAGAAGGTCAAAGTCAAATAATTCTCCCCTGGGGACTTAGTATGGAAGTTAGTATTGCCGATTGGGTCAAAAGATCCTAAATTCGGAAAATGGTCCCCTACATGGGAAGGGCCGTATAAAATCGGCAGATGTGCTCCAGGGAATGCTTACATTTTGGAAACAATAGAGGGAGAAGAATTTACTAGAGCTCTGAACGGAAGGTACTTAAAAAGATACTACCCCAGTATATGGGTCGGAGCATAAGGGATTAACCGTAATACGATCACACACAGCCGATACAAAATGGTTCAAACACATAGTCGTCCAAATCGGCCGATCTATTCATTCGGTACGGGCGATGGGTTACACGGCCGACAAAACACAAGTCGCCCTTAGAACAAAAAATACAAATAACTAATTATTCTTCTTCTTGCGCGTCCTCTCAGTCCGATCCAACTCGTTCATGAGACAGAGGTATTCTTCTTCTATTTCTTTCATTGAAGCCTCTGCTTCAACTTGACGAGGGAGAGGATGGCTCCGATCCATGGCCGGGCGCGAAGTTCCTGCCGCCGCGTCTTCAAGAACGACTCGCGGAGGAAGCGGATGGCTCCTGTCGGTTGGAGATCGCCGGCTACCATTGCTCTCCACAAAATCCAAGACCACATGAGCCTCCGCGGTGACGTGGTCTCGAAGTTCGTCACGATGAGCCCTGATCAGCTCCATATCCTCTGACGACAATGGGTCCTCAGAGTGAATGAGCTCAATGGCGCGTACGAGCTCAGGGCTAAGACGTTGAGGCTGAAACAAAGAAGGATTAAAAAGGGGCATCCTCTTCCTAAGATCTAAAAGGAGAAAGGGGAGTCGAGGCCAAGGTTTCACCTGGTTGACAGAGGAGGAGGAAGCCGACGAAGACATGACGGGAAGCCGCGCCGATGAGAGGAGTAAGAGAATAAAACCGAAAGCCGAACTAGTACTTTCGGAAGGGAGCGCCTAGGCCGGTACTTATAAGAAAAAGAGGCGTGGAAATTTGGTAAGGATACGTCCCATCAAAAATAAGGAAGGCAATAAATAGAAAGGGCGTCACGAAGGACGGTCAAAGCAGATAGTAAATGTTCGTACAAAATAGTCAGTGTTTTACAGATTACCCAGAAGGGTATCGATAGCCGCGATTGCCCGACGCCGGATCTGATCGGCAGAGTCCAGGACCCGTTGGTCTTCATCCGCCGATCTGGGGACTTCTGATGCACTGCGGTGAAGTTTTAGGGCCTCGTGGGCCAAGTGCTGCCTCTCCCATTTTAAATCGGCAATGACAGAAGGGAGTTCTTGGAGCCTTTTCTCTTCGGCACTGATTGCCTTGGTCACTTGCTCCATCTCCTTGGCAAGCTCCGCCCTCCGACGTTTGAGGCGGTCTATCTCACCGATGATCCCCGGGCGGGAGTCCTCCAGAAAATGGATACGCTGGTGCGCCTCTTGAGCTTGACGCTTGAACGCGTCCTCCTCTTCACGAGTCTTGGCCAGCTTGGCGCGATCGGCCATGTGACGAAGGGCTCTGAAGACCGGGATCCTCATAGACTCGATGAATGCCGCCGGCGCCAAGGCTTCCTCCGCCTCTTCTGGTACTCGTCCGCTGACGTCGCCGAAGAGCTGCCGAATCGGTGAAGCATCTTCTACTAATCGGCCGATGTCCCCTTGAAGGAGGGATCGGATACTAGCAAGTTTGGCTCGGACGTCGTCAGGAATGGAACTCAAGGCGACTTGGCGGGAAGCGACTTCTTCATCGTCGGAGAGGGCAACCGCAAAAGAGAAGAGGCTGTTGTCGGGGGTGTCTTGTTCCTGAAGATAATAAAAAGGAAAAATGAATCGACTGGGAGTAAAAGCAAATCGGCTAAGTAAAGCCGGAATATAACTTACCACTTTGAAGCGAATTTCTTCATGTTGCATTTGGGAAGCCGTCACGCCTTGCTCAGGGGCTTGCGCCATGGGTTCGTCAGAAGAGGAAGACTCCACAACGATCGGTGCGGTGCTTGGACTAGCTCCCTGAGAAAAGACCGGTGGTTGAGGAGCGCTTGGTGTGCCGATGACCTGTGTCAGAGAATTGAATAAGTATATTATGCAAATATCAGAGAAAATCAGTGAAATAGTGCTATACCTCAACGGACGGAAGCGGGGGCGCATCGATGGCCGATTGGGCTGCTGCCGATTGTTGTGTGTCCATGGGAATACTCTGTGCAGTCTAAGATAAGAAGGGTTAATATCAGAACAACAATCGGGAGAAATGAAGCTTGGGTTTACCTGAATGGCCTCTAACAACAATGATGCGGCGGCTGCCCCAGCTTGTGCGACGGCTTGGGTATCGGCATCTTTGATGGCCTGAGAGGGTGGTGCGGCCGGAGAATCTGCTGATACGAGCATAGGAGGATCCGCCGATTCTATGCGAGCTCGGACTTGGCGATTGGTCTTCTTGGTGATCCTCTTCTGAACTTGTTTCGATCGGCCAGCAATCACGTCTACGGATGGAGCATCATAGCCGATGAGAGGATAAGTGGTGTATGGATGATGACTCTCTATTAGCCGACCACTCCGGCTGTGTGTTGGAGGCGTACGATTCTCAGCCTGAAGAAATAAGTAAAACCATTAGTATTCAATCACGTTAAGAGGAGTAAAAATCGGCTAAGGGAAATACCTCGGCGTTCGGGTCAATGTTGGCTGGATCCAGGAGGTTGCAGTACGCCGATGCCGAATTGCAGAAGAGAAATTGCTTCCAATCGGCCCACCAGAGTTTGAACGGCTGGACAGCAAAGGGAGCTACTATCCAGTTGTTCAAGTCAATGGTGTTGGAGTCCGGAATCCGGTCTCGTACCCGACTGTAATCTAGACCGGATGTGAGATCATCTCTGAACTTGACTCGGCCAACAAAATACACTTGAATCGGCAGCTGACCCATGCCGAACTGACGTGCTGCAATGGAAGGGTTGTAGAACTCATACGTGGGGTCATCTTTCCCCGAAAAGAAGTTGGCTGGCAAGATTCCTGGCTTGATTAACTCATCATTGAGCTCTTCATCAAATCGGCCAGTGATTGAATCGAAGCAGGTGGGGAGTTCAAAGATTGGGTCATCCCGCCGATAAGGAAACCAAACGGTCGCATCTTCATTAAAGCCGTTATAGAAGCATCGGAAGTACTCAGCTACCTTTGTAGTAGAATATGTGCAACCTGGAAAGGCCGATGCTGCTTCACCGAAAGACATGCATCGGTGACGTTCGGTAGGATCTTCTGCCGATTCAATGTTGGGGAACATCATACGGTCCACCCTATGCTACGTGACCTCACTCATGTAGAGGTTCAACCACAGGTTGATAAACCACCAGGGTCCGCTTGGGTTTCCGATCGGCTCTTCCTTGGATAGTCTGATGCCGATTTGGCGGAGCATGTGGTACGCCGCTCCTAGCAAGTGTTTCCCAAGGGGGACACGGTTTCCTCTAGACAATGCTTCGGCTAACGCCTAGGTGTTGGTTGATGGGCTGGCGGCTCTTCCACAAAAGAAGTGTTTTTCTAACCACATCATTAAGAAGGCCGTATGCTCCCTATTCTCAACAGACCCGGTTCTTTTATTACTTCTGATGAATCCCTTCCACCCGCCGATTCCCCTTGTGTCCAGCCGATGCGACGTTGCGGCTAAAAGGTGGAAAGGTGTGTTCGGGGAAGAAATGTCAAGGCCGGTCAACAGAACCACATCGGCCAGTGTTGGGGTCATAGGTCCGTGCCCAAATAAGAAAGCATTGAGTGCATCAGACCAAAAATAAGAAGCCGCTATTACCAACGGCTCATTTTTCTCCATCTGGGACAAAGACAGGTTGATGCACTGGCCGATTTTGAGCTCCTCCCATGAAACGCTCTTCGACGCGGCTACCCGTTGGTACCACGCCCTCCAACCTGGGGTCTCATTCGGCCAGGACCTAAAAGTGCCCAACCACTGATCTAAGTCCATGTCGGACAGTTTGAAGGGTATCCTGTGGGTTTCTAAATTGATAAACTCTATTGGATCTGGGTTCCCCATAGGTCCGAGACAAATAAGGCCAGGATTTCCCGTGAGATGGATGGTAATGCGATGCCTAACCGCCTAAAAAAGGAAAGGAGGGTGTAAAAAGGTAAGAAACAGATCTAAGGTAAATGCATTGCCGATAGAAGAAGGATTCGGTAAATTACCTCTGGGATGATGTTCCGTGTAGTCGGCGCGGTCGCCGGTGCAGATGCGGACGATGAGGCCGTGATGGGGATCGCCATTGGGATCTCCGATGAAGCTCCTTCTTCTATGGATGGAGCAACGGCCGTCGCCACTACCGCCGGAGGTGCTACCTCTGGAACGTCGCGCGCTGGAGAGCTGCCAGAAGGAGCCGCCATTGAAGGAGAAGGGGAAAAGTAACAGGAAGATGGCGCTAGAAAGCTTCGGCGGCAAGGGAAAGGTGATAAGGAAAGAAGAGGGCGCGCGCGCTGAGAAAGAGAGACGTGAGCTTGAAGATGAAGTGCGGGGTGAGCCGCTATTTAAAGGGTGCCTGAAGGAGGGTAAAAATGGAATTTTTACCGCGCCGGCTTTTCGAGTTTTTCGGGAGTAGTGGTTGTCGTGGGCGCCCGTTTCGAAAAGATTGTAATCGTCAGCTGGAAGACCACGAAACGGAAGGATATTTTCATTGCGGCTGTTTCAGAGGCGAGGTTATAAAGAATTTCGAAGTAAAAGACTATGTTTTACTCCGAAACTGGGGGGCATGTGTTGACGCCAGATTTCGTCACTAGTAAAATCGGCGCCAAGAAGAGAGGGAATCGGAGAAGCACAGTTGGGAATCGGTCGAATGGTGCTACAGTGCGAGATCGGCCGGTGACTTCTGTCTCGCTTCGGATCGAACGTGCCGGGGTCCCAATCGGTTGCCTTTTGCCGATAAGGATTCGGCCGATTAGGAGGTTGGTTTAGTTGGGCCTGTATGAGCTTGGAAAGGAATAAAATGATAAGGGGGAGATCAGCCCATGAAGCGTAGAGTAACCAACCTAGCACGAATCGTGCTTGTAAATATTCGTTTTCTGTTTGAATTAGAGATAGAATTCTAGTCGGTTAAGAAGTCATCTGTACGGGGCTATAAATAGCTACCTTTGTAAATCTGTAATCATCAACAAATCAATACAACATACTACTTTTTCCTCATACTTACTTTCAAGCAGACGACTTCGTCAATACTTTTCTCTTTTTCATGAGTTCGTGCGGGTTGGCAGGGCTGCATCAGCTTGATCTCTGGCCGATTCTGTAAGTTCCGCTTATCGAGTAATATCTAAGCTTTAACTTTGGGCGTATCGCTGTTGTTTCATTTAGATTTATTCACTAGTTATCGATATTTACTAGAATTATAGGTTTTACCTGTCTTTCTAGTTTTATCACCAGTTATCCAGCTAGGAATCGGTAGTTTCGGCTTTATTCACATTCTGCTATTAAATTCATCTATTGCCGATTAGATCTGTTTCTAGTGTTGTTATCATAGCTTTGCGTCGATTACTCCAGTGGTTTTCTGTCTACAAGGCTACAGTGTTCGGCTGTCTCATAGCCGATTTCCTTATTACGGCAAATCGGCCGATTCGCTGATAAGCTCTCTCGAGATCGGAAATTTAGCCGATCGTGATTTCTGGACCTGATACGTATTCTTCCTTGCCAATCAACAGGTCAGATTGGCTAGCACGCCGCGCGAACCGCACCAGGGCAATCACTCGAACAGGAGCTAAGCAGATTCCCCCGAGTCGTGTATCGGACGCTGGGATTCGGTTGACCGATTTCTAGCGCCAACACTATGGCAAGTGGAAGTTCTTTACCCATGGTGGTGGCAGCCGTGGAGGTGGTCACCATGTTGGTGGTGGTCATGGAGGTGGTAGGGGATACTACATGTCTGAGGAGCCACCTTCGACGCGTCATCTAGGATTTCACTTCACTAATGCCATCTTTGACTTGCCACAAGGCGATCGAAGCAAAGGATCAGTTCCCAACATATTAATATTCTTTCCTTCATGTAATTAATTTTTTTACTACACATGAATAATTTCTAAATTTACTTACGTACAATGTAGCTTATCAACCCAATTAGATGTCTCAAAGATATTGTCGAAGATTTAGGTGGTACTTCTCCAGTAGTGTAAACCGAGGTTGTTGTTGAACCTCATTTTAAAAGAGTACACATCTTTTTTCAAGTACTTGTTCGAGAAATAGATTTCACCTTGATGTCACAAGGAGAGGCCATCCCGATAGTTTCAATTGGCGCAATGGGTCAAATAGAACCAAATAGGGTAACCTCGAGAGGACCGCTGTGGAGGCCTACCTACAGCAGCTTAAGGATCATGGGTATTTTGTGCTAGACTTCTCATATTTTCGAATAAAGCAGCTCGAGGAGGGAGAAAGCAATGTGATTGTGATTACTGAGAGGCTTTGTCGGCTTAATCAACATGACATGGTATGAAAAATTCTTTTATCATTCTTTTAACTTTAGTTATGTTATGGATTTTAGCTTTCATCACGTTATTATCATCATTTAGGATTTCTTTGGTACTACCAATGCGGCAATTAGCTTTTGTGTGATTCTAGCTCAAGTTTTGATAAGTTGGATTTCACTTACTTGGGTGGAAACCCGATATTCACCAGAGATGGGAAGTTCCAGGCTCATCTCACTTTCTATAGGCCACAATAGTTGACCTCTCCATTGTTCGAGATTTGTGGTCGTCCTTGTGATCGCCAATGTGAAGCGAAGGAGAGTGCACTCAACCGTGCTCTAACCTTTTTTTTGATAAAGCTATAGGAGCCCAGGTGGTTGGCATCGAAATTTTCTGGATGATTGGAGACCTTAACTATATTCCATATCTAAGGAAGCGACACGGAGTATGAAATATGTAACATGCATGGATGTATCCCTACCCTTTTCTTATGGATTTGAACTTGTTGTCTCTAAGATCTTAAGTATTGATGTACGAACTTGTATTATTGTCAGAACTAGTTATATTGTATTGTGGCATGGATGTACCCCTACTCTTTTCTTATGCTGGCAGTCAGTTACAAGATAATAAAGTCTAATCCACATTAATAAAGTCTTACAAGATAATTAATAACTCTTACAACATAACTAATAAGAAATGTTAATTTATCCTTTAACGATTCTTCCTTCATAGTCACTACATAATCATGGCTTCATGGATTTATCAATGTTTCCTTCAACACACTTGATTCTTCATTCATGGTCTTTGAACAGCTCCAATTCCTCATACTGATTGTAATCCTCAATGTCCACTACATCTTCAACTCCAAGGATCCTTTATTTTCCAGATACGGCAATGTGCTTCTTTGCATTCATAGGATCGGTTATGTAGAATACCTGTGCGACACACTCAACGACTACCCATGGGTCATCTTTGTATCCTACATTGGCTAAGTCTACAAGTGTCAACCCATAATTGTCATCAGCAATGCCATTCGGGTGTTTGACCCATTGGCACCTAAAGATGGGATCCAGATATTCTCTCCATAGTCAAGTTCCCATGTTTCCTCTATGAAACTGTAGTAAGTTATGTTCTGTCCGAAAGTATCAATCGCCTCTATGCGAACACCACTATTTTGGTATGCCACGCTTTTGTTGTCCTTTGCGGTGGTATAAAATGCATATCCATAATTTTTTATACTTGCCATGAGGTGACATTGCTTGATGGGCTAGACGCCAACCTAGTCAATGTTACTTCGTTTATGGAATTTCCTTCAAATAGCTGCTCATGATCCTTCAACTGTAATGGGAAATGGCGCTTTTGCTCTTTGATGATCCAATCCTCCGAGCGACCATTAGTTTTTCCACGGAACTCCTTTAGGTGTTGCTCGATGAAGAGATCCACTATTGTGAGCTGTTGTAGAATGCTTGAATGCGGTTTCTCCGGTTACTAGTTGTCCTTGTCGATGAATCTTTTCATTCCAATGGTACCTCTCCCAAACAATCTACCCTCGTGTTGAGATTCCGGTAAAATAATAACTCACTTATCTTTATGTAATCTATGTAGCAATCAACACTCTCTTCTGTATGGTAGCTCTCGATCATGCTGCCCTCTGGAAATGTCTTGTTTCTCATGTATCCATTGAGAGTTGACATGAACTGTTAGTATGTCCATATCTGATGGAAGTACATAGGCCCCACTTCAGTTATTTGATGGACCATGTGGTCCATGAGATGTTCCATGATATCGAAAATGGATGGAGAGAAGCAAATCTTGAGCTAGGCCTGAGTTTTTAACACAAATAGTTGAAGCCTAGCCAAGTCGACACAATCAATCACTTTCTGCGAAATCACGTTAGAGAAGTAACACATCCATGTGCTAACCATCTTTACGAATAATGTTTTGATAGCCCGGATTGCAATAGTGAGAAAAACTATGATCATCACATGGAAATCAGGAGAGTTATAGCTGGCAAGTGTCATGTCCTTCAATGAGACTAGTGACCGGATGTTGGATGAGAATCCGGTTAGCACTTTCAACCCGCGCAAGCACTTGCACATAGCCAATCTCTCATCTGGTGTTAAGTTGTAGCTAGCCGGGGGAAGGTATTGCTTACCATTTGGAAGTTCTTACGGGTGGAGCTCTAGCCTGATTTGAAGGTCAACCAGATCCTTACATGATTTTAGTCTGTGCTTTACCTTGCTTGATAAGCCAAGAATCCAATGGTGCTATTGAACACATTCTTCTGAAGATGCATCCCATCAATGGCATGGTGCACCGCCAGCTCTCGCCAGTATGGCAAATACTTAAACAAGATAGACATCTTCTTAAACAGCATGTCTGCGACGTCTGTAGTTTTAGGCTGCTTCCTTCCCCTTTTCGAATTATCAGCACCACCTAATGACTTCTTACCGAGTTTGAATTTGACCTTCTCGCACATTTCAAATGCTATTTTACCCATAGCTGGTTTTGGAGCAAAATCATTCTCATTGGTGTCATCGAAAAAGTCCTTCATCCTGTGGTATTTGTGCGTCTTCAATACGAAGCGCCTGTGTCGCATGAACACTGTCTTCATAAATCCCTTAAGGTACACATATGATGTTCCATCCAAGCAAACTATGCATGCTGTCTTACCTTTTACCTAATCTGTCAAAGCAAACAGGGTAGGATAATCATTGATGGTAACATAGATAATGGCCCTAAGTGTGAAGTGCTCCTATCTGTACTCATTCCACATCCGAACCCCATCTTCCAAAGCTTCTGCATATCTTCCATCAATGGCTCAAGGAAATCATCTATGTCGATGCCAAGTTGCTTCGGGCCTTGTATGAGAATTGTTAGCAAAAGAAACTTTATCTTGTGACACAGCCATGGGGGAAGGTTGTATATGGTCATCAGCACTGGCCTGTGCTATGCGTGCTGCTTCTTTCGCCAAACGGATTCATACCGTCTGTACTCAATGTGAACCGTATATTCTTTTTTCATCTGAAAACTCTAGATGATTGGCATCGAAGGTCCTCCACTGGCGAGCATCGGAAGGATGTCGAAGCTTTCTGTCAGCCTTTACTGGGCGATCAGCATGCCAAGTCATTATTTTAGCGCTCTTTGGGTTTGAGAACAAACGCTTCAGACGGTCCACCACCGGTAAGTACCACATCACCAAGGCAGGAACTCTGCGCTGAGTCGTCGTGTCAGTACCTATGAAGGACTTGTCCTCCACTTGAGCACCAACACTTTTCTTTGCATCCTTCTTCCTCTTATTCCTGATGGAGGAACCAGCACGGTCCTCATAGAAATCGGCATTACTTTTGTAACAGCTAGCATCGCAATTTGGACACTTTTCCAATGCTGCGTACTCACCGCGGTACAATATGGAGTGGTTCCTACACGCATGTATTATTTGCACACGCATCTTGAATGAATTGATAATCTTCCTTGCTTCATATGTGTTTTTGGCACAAAGTTAGGCTTCGGGAGCAACTTGCCCATCAGAGTAAGGAGATCATTGAAACTATTGTCCGACCAGCTAAATTTAGCCTTCAGGATCAGAAGATGAAGGACGAAATGCAACATTGTCCACTCCTTCCCACATCCCCATACATACGGTCCTTTGCTGCCTTCTTAAGTATCTCGAAATTCTCTAACCTTTTAGCACTCCCTAGCAACACTTCCGGTTCAATGTGGCGCAACATGTCCGCCACATCAACATCACGTTCCTCGTCCACCTGTGGTTCCACACGCACATCTGTTTGATAACCATTTTTATCTCCACGGTCATAATCATCATCCATCATAACATGATCATTTTCATTTGCATCATCACCACCCACTTCATTAGTGCCAGTATCGATGTCTGTGTTGCTAAAAGTATCTCCTGCCTCACCATGGTGGGACCAAATTGTGTATCTATCCACAAAACCTCGCTTTATCATATACCTCTTAATGACATCAGTATCCTCCCATACAATATTGTTGCTACAGTCAAAACACGGACAATGTATTTGCTTTGTCTTGCAAATGCGAGTGTGCTTCTCCGCATCCTTGACAAACTTTGATACCTCTTACATGAATGTATGCAAATGTCTCTATATGCCATACATCCATGCTCTATGATCCATCTTTAACAACATATGACAATAATTCTATGTTATATTAACTAATTTAATGAACTACGGGTCGCAATAATTAATAATTCAATTAAACACAATTAAATTATGGATGTAATAACTAATAAGTAGGAAGAAATATAATAAAAAATAATTCTATATTACCCTAAATGAAACTCAATTGTAATAATTAATAAATAGAAGGAAAAAAATCAAACTCAATTATATATTAAATTCAATCAACCTCATTAATTAAAACTATGGATGTAATAATTAATAAGTAGGAAAAATATAATGAAACTCAATTCTATATTACATTAAAATAACAAACATTGCATTGTAATGGCTATAATATGACCATAGAATTTTATTTACAAAAACAATCCATCTCTAATTATTTTCTCTCCCTTCCCTCCTCTCTCTTCTAGATCTAGATCTAGATCTAGATGACATCCTAATGAAGCAAGAAATGATAGATACAAGTTGAAAAAGAAGGTTGGAATTGCACAAACTTATCTTTTATAGCCACCTCCTTCAAAGAAAATAAGAGCAAAACCTTCTCTCTTAGATTTGATATTTTTGGAGTTTTTCCCGAGCTCCTCTCAAGCAAGCTCCAAATGGAAGGTTGATTGGGGAAAAAGCTGTTCGTGGCTTTATCTAGGTGGCATCTGTGCTGGTGGGCCACCTAATGCACCCTCCAGCACAGAAACATCCCATATGTGCTGGCGAGCACTAGCCCGGCAGCCCCGGTCACCTTTATGCTGGCGAGTGCCAATTCTGCCCGCCAGCATGCTAATTTCGATGTTCCAGCATAAATCATTTCTGGCATAGTGCACGTCCTTTGTCTTTGATGACATGCGGCCACATTTTAGACCTTGCTTCCATTGATTTCCAGGAAATTTTTCCCTTGTCATTGCCATCTCCATCTTCACCTTCATCCTTCTCTTCTCCATCAATTTGAATCACCTTATTGTCCCCGTTCTTTCCTTCAGTGGCCTGTCCATCTCAATATTTTCAATTTCAGTAGCCATGCATTTCAATTTCATCTTCAGGTTCAGAGCTCATCTACAAAATAACCAGTATGGTCTCCGCTATATCAATAAAAAACCACAAACACTTTAACATGTAACAGAATTAAAATACTATACATGGTGACGAACAGAAAAATAGCTAAAAAAAGAGGTATGGCAGACTGGGCAAAGCTTCACATCTCAAGCAAACATGGCACTACATTGATGGGGATAATCCTAGTGATGCTATTTGCATGTAAGGGGCTAGTGTAGATCACTAAACACTGTACGTATCCACTAACACTCTAACAGTATATCACAAATCACAAGTTCACAGCCGTGCCCTATTCAAGAATTAAAAACACGGTGATTCTAATTCACGTCAACAACACCCTATCCAGTATTCGCCTATTTGTTGGTCATTGCAAAATAGATTGAGGAATGAAGAATTTTGACTCTCATAGAGTCATATGTATTGGAATATTTTTTTGGGAGAGTTTGAAGGATTCAAATTTGAATAATAGATGAATTTATATGGGAAAATTATGTATAGGGTATCAGAAGAGAGGGCAAACAATTGCACAAACACATGATTATTTTTATGCATGTTTAATTTATAAAAGAGTTTTAAACATTTGCTAGCTAATAAAACAAGGAAAACAAATTGTACTTGTAGAAAAATTTAAAAAGGCTCAAATTTAGTGAGATTTAAAATACTCTAAAAAGTACTCCCTTCGTTCCAAATTGTATGTCGTTTTAGCTTCTCTAGGTACATAGATTTTACTATGTATCTAGACATAATTCTATATTTAGATGCATAACAAAATCTATGTATCTAGAAAAGGTAAAACTACCTGCATTTTAGAACCGAGGGAGTAGGATATTACACTATCGATCCACAAAATCTCTACCTGTGTGTTAGTTACACAAGAGTTTAGGCACAATCAATCTCAATCTTTAGTGGTTGATAGATTTGCAAGTTGGGATTGAGGGGTGCAATTGAGATACATACGTATTAGGGTACCGACTAGAGTCTTGCGCATGTAACACTTGCTCATGTAATGTTCACAAACTAGGAGACGTATTTGTACCCTACAATAGAACCGGACTCTTCCGGAGTATATAATGAACATCATCGGTGCACAAAGGTGTAAGCCCTTCCATTCAGTTTCATAGCTATAATTCTAGATGGCATATAAAGAATGATAATAAATTTATTGAATGGCATTGGATGATTTTTCTCATCTTTTTTAGCCTAACCTTCTGCCCTTGGCAGGTTAGCCAGGACAGATCCGGAATTAAAGAGTAGAACAGTGTGGGTGAATTGTCTACTGCCACGGAAGAAGCTGACACCGACTTTCCATACTTAATTCTATAGTCATGTGATGGAAGACACTATTAAATTGGTGCACGGCACATGGAAGCGTGGCTATTTTGCCAACAAATTATGCCTAGCGAGGTGCAGGAGCCATCTTTGACTAGAATCGTGGCACTCTATGTCCGGACGATGACTTGAAGAATACAAGTACCGGATACTCAGGCAACATCAGATCGTTATCCACCGCACCATCGTAACCCATATAAATTTAATATGTGGGCCGCCTTATATAATTTTGTCAGTCAGCAGCCCACATAGCAGAATATGTTGCGTCCAATCATATCCTTTTGTCACAAGAGTGAGAAAACAGTCTTTCAAGTTCTTTCATAATGCTAAATTATAATTGCTCGTCATCCATAGTGGTACAAGTCAGGAATCGCGTAGAACAATATATGATTCTATCGGATAAGTGCAAGGAGGCAACTACAAAAGAGATCTCTCCCGATAAAATTCGGTCTAGAGCCTTTCTCGGCCCGCGGCTTTATCCTTTCCCCTCGTCCTCCTCCGCTCCCTTGCTCCTCCTCGTCTTCCTCCACCTGCTACCAGCCACCACCTCACTGTCGCTGGCGAAGACCACCCTCCTCTCTCCTATCCTCCACCCACGCCCATTGTTGACGGTCCTTAAATGTCATATCCGACCATCAACTCTAATAGAGAACAGTGACAAAACAAACACCAAACTAGAGATAGGGGTTTAATTCTAACTATTTCCATAAACTTAGGTGAATCACTGTTTACAGGAGATCACATCTACACACGGGGATAAACATGCTTGAAAACACACTCAAGGTGCAAAGAAATACAACTCCAGCCAATCAAGGAAGAGCACACAGTTCCATGGGCCCACATCAGAGGATAAACCGTCTTAACTTGGCGCAAGACACCATGTACCCACTTGAGGGCCCACCAGATAGTATCCCAGTAAAAGGGCGGTGCAAAAGGCGCCGAACCCTAGTGAGCCCGTGTGCACCTATCTTCCACGTGTCGACTCCTGGTAACGTCCTGAAGGCGTTTGCGAGAAGTTGGTGTGAAGCAATGCATCTAGACGTGGGATCTCTCACAAGTAGAGGGAATATGGAGAATATTCCATGGGATCCTTGAAGCATATCCACTCCCCCAACGCTCCCACTCCACTTTAAAAGTACCCCCTCTCCTCCATTCAGCACACAACACAAAAGAAGAGAAGAAGGGCTCCAGTCCAAGGCAAAGCCCTACCTCCGTAGTGCTTAGAAAATAGGGAGAGAGTGAGGTGTAGTTTGGGGAAGTGCCGGTCTGTCTACACTCTTCCCCGCACTTTTACCTTGCCGAATGCTTCCTCAATTGAGTAAGTATTCGTGATTGCCTTTGATGGTGAGTCTCTTGGTAAGGTAAACTCTATCTTTATTTGCTTGCAGGATCATCGTCCGTTCTTGTAGCGGATACTCTAGTTAAGGACTCCTATCTAAGATGGATATTTCGCCGAAGCTAGAGTAGTAATCGATAGCATAGATGTGGTGTCTAGGCTATAGTTTGCCTTTGTTTACCTTAGGCCCCACAGTCTGGGAGGTAGGCGGTAGGTGATGACAGCCCTGTCCGTCCTTTGTATTCCTCCATGTTTGGGTTTGGCGTAGAGCTAATAGCCGGAGGCACTTGGTAGACCAGGTGTAGACCGATGCCCGAAGTAAGCAGTAGAGGTTGAGCTTATCTTATCCAAAGACCCTAAAACCATAGGAATCCTCTCTACCTCGCCTACCTTATTCTTGTTGTCCTTGGATGAACCAGTTAGAAGACCTTTACACTCTCGTTCCTTGAGAAAGTATGATACCCTGAATACTCAAGGGTGAACTGCTACAACTATATATCCGAGTGCTTGCAGATTTATTCGTGAATGTTAAGAAATACCAACAAGCATTTTTTATGCCGTTGCCAGGAATGTTTGTTGTATTATCTTCAAACCTAGTTCGTCTTCGTATCTTTTATTTTATATTTCTCTTTCCTTTATCGATTTGTTACCATGGAGTACACACCTATCTAGAAACTTACTGCTCCTATGGATGAGTTTTTAGAGCCACTACCTACATCAAAACCTATCACAGCTTCTGGCTATGAACTCCTTCCTGGCATCATTGCCATGCTTTGTGGACAAACATTCTCTAGATTTGAAAATGAGGATCCCCACCATCATTTGCAAGAGTTCAAGGAACTGTGTTCGTGCTTGGTAATCCGAGGCATGACATAGGTAACCTTGGGGTGGAAGTTGTTTCCTTTCTTTCTCACAGAGAGCACGGAGCAATGGTACACTCACAACATAGAGAGTGTGAATGGTGATTGGGAAAAGCTCCGAGATGACTTTTGTCACTCGTTCTATCCTTTATCCCACATAGCCTCTCTCTGGAGTGGCATTCTTGCATTTGAGCAATTAGAGGAGTCCATAGGTGCAGCATGGGCTAGATTCTCACACCTTTTATCATCAAGCCCAGATTTGTCTAGACCCAATGATGTATCATTGCACATATTTTTCATGGGTTTAGACATGACCTCTACCCTATTTCTCGACATCGCTACTAGAGGTTTGTTTTTGCACAAAACTCCAATGGAAGGAAAGAAAGTCCTAGAACACAACTTAGAAAACTCTTCCATACTCACCTATCCGAGCGAACCCCACCAGGAATCCAAGTTGAGCCATAAGAGCCCCTCAGCAGTCAAATCTAAACTTGTACCTTCCACATCCCAAGATTCATCTGTTGAGCCTTCTCCCGAACCACGAACACCAAAGGAAGAATAAATTCAACCTTTGGAGTTCTCTGTCTAATTCGAGGATGATCCTTTTGAAAACTTTTGAAACATCTCGAAGTACATTTGCGAGAAGAAACCTACGGTACCTCCTTCTCCACCCGATCCTCCCAATGAAGCATTTCTCAAGGAGGCCATGAAGGAGGAATGATCAGAGGAACTGAGACCCTTTTCCGAATTAATTAACATTAACTCACCTTCCACAACCATCTGTTGTTCCATGAGGGGAACAGTCATAGAAGCCCTTCACGACCCCGCTGCCCAGGCTTGTATCATGTCTGAATTCCTCACGGACACTCTCTTAGGAAACATGCCTCTAGCCCCGACCAACAAGCTCCTCAAAAGTCCCTTAGGACTCATCTTTGAATGTTGGGGGATTGCAAGGGCATGACCAATCAAGATAAACAAAATTTAGGGTCACCTAGACTTCCACATCTATCCGATCCTTGATATTGATCTTCTCTAGGCTACCCATTGGAAGAACTTCTCCAAGAAAAACCGTTCCAAGGGAGCCTCAAGGAAGAGCTTGGGAAAACGACTTTCACTACTCCTATATCTTGCTTGGAAATTTCAGGGGCAAAGCCTTGTACCAAGCATAAGCCATTCGAGGAGGTGACATTTGTATCTCCTTTCGTTTCACCCGAGCCTACTTCCCATGTTTATGAAACCGAGCGACCTTCATCACCCTCAATCGAGCCTATGCCATGTCCCTCTGGCCCTTGGAATGCTATTATCGATAGTGGTTGGGAAACAAGCCCGATCTTGCACAATGAATCTCTCGAGAAGGAGACCCTTTGCGCCATGGACATTGCTAATATATCAACTCTGGAGGATGAGACAAAGGATTACAAAAATAAGCATGGATGCTTCTTATTTGAAATCCCCCAAGATTCACGCTCACTAAAGGAACCTTCAGATTTTGCTTCACTTAGTGTTGTGTGCCTGCACAAGGACCACAACCACCTTATTGTCCTCATTTCTAAAATGTTTAGAAGGATGGTTGTGGATGCTTTTGTTTATCGTAAGCATTGCAAATTTTATGGATGCGTTGTGGCACTAACCTTGCAGATTAAGCATCAAGGACATAATCAACAAATGGCAGTGAAGGTGGGAACTACATCGCCAATGGTAGCTACAATGTGAAGATTCCTCGTGGTCAAGCTTTTAACCATAAACAAAGCACTGCTGGGAGATGGCTCGGATTTTCATTTCCGTTTTCAATAAAGTTTCCCTCTATCAATAAGAGCAAGAACATGTCTTTATGATAAGCATTCCTTTGGGTATTTTTTTTTGTCACTAACCATTTCAGGTGGAGATTAAAAAAAGAACGATGGACAGGTGATGCCCAAGGACATGGGAGCTGCACCACCACACACTTAATTTTTGTTGTCCAGCGACACAAAAATCCAAGTGTGGGGGAGATGGTGTTAGTTCTACCTTGCTAAAAATAGAAGAAAAGAAAGAGATGAAATAAAGAAAAAAAGAGAGAGACAAAAGAAAAAAGGGGGGGAGAAAGGAAAGAGAGTGAGAGAGAGCCGGCGAGCTCCACAGGGATCAAGGGCCGCATTATGACCGTGCCTTCAAGCTATGGCATTTCACCTTGATATAGATATCATTTTGCCACTTGACTCTACCTATCCTTGCTCTCGCGCATGCATGCAAGCCTTGGCTTAGTCTTCATTCGGTCCCGGCTCTGCATAGCTTCACTCTAGCAGCTCTTGCGTGCATACAAGCAAAAGGAATGCTCCTCTTCTTTCCAAGCCTTGCTCTACTCTGTTTGGCACTTGCTCACATGCAAAAGAGGAGACGTACTTTGCGCCACCAGATCATGCCCCCACATGATTCCTACACACTAGGCTCGTATGAGACCTAGCTGTGTTTCTTACCCAAGTTGGCATGGTCAAAGTGCTTTCCTTCGCTAAAATGGAGGAGTCGTTGACAACCATGAGAGACCATGACGCTGTTGTAGCAATTCCAAAGCATCCATCCTCACATGCTGCTGGTAAGCCCACTCAGGTACATGCAAGGTAACCCAAAGTTCACCAATCATTCTCTCGTTATTATCTCCATATGAGTATAGCTTGATCATACAAATTTATCATTGGAGTTAGTGACCGACAGTCCACCAAGGGGGTGCCTAGGTGGTAGATTTGTAGGCGGGGGAGATTGCAAGACCAAGAGCTCGAATGCAATAAGGTTTAGACAGGTTCGGGCATCTGGTGTGTTCTGGTGGATTATATTGCTGATCGCAGGTGCGAAGAGTTGATCTGAGGTGGGATGAGTTCCCCTCGGGGGGTGTCCCTAGCTGCCTTATATAGGCTGATGACCTAGGGTTACAATTGGATAGGATATAATCCTAGTCGGTTGTTACATGGAAAGCAATATGAGTCAGTTTACAACAAGTACCCGTGATATCCGAGCAGAATCCATTCACCCGGCCCTCGGACATGTGCTCCACGTATCTTTATGCCTTGGCCCACACTGCATGGTCGGGCGAGCTCACTTGTTAGGGCCAGCCAGTATCCTGATTGGTGGGGACCCGTGGGTACCCTTATCCCTCAAGCCCTCAAGCAATGTGGAGTCGAACAGGAACCTGACGGATGTGCAATGAAGCTTGTAATGTACTTGGCTGAAGGAGCTGTGTCGTCATAGTGATGGAGAGGCTGCGCGATGCTCAGAAAAGGAAGGAAAATTGAAGCTTCCACAGGCGTATGACCAAATGTGCATGGCTATGCGACTACCGAGCTCCGGGATGCCTATCATCTAGTAGATCGAAGGGAAGCACATGGAGGGAGTTGCTAGATGCACTCCAAATGGAGTAGCCCCAAGCATTGAAGTGATTAAAGTAATTGGTCCAATGGTCAAAGATCAGTGTATTGTTTCTTTCATAAAAGGGATCCAAATATAGCGCCTAGCCCCCGAGCACAAGGACTGGCAGAGCCACGGAGGCATGCCGACCTAAAATAGGCACCCAGCACCTGAGTGCAAGGACTCACGGAGCCGTAGAGGCACACCGATCTACATAGGTGCCTAGACCTCGTGCGTGAGGACTGGCGGAGCCATGGAGGCACACCGAGCTAAATTAGGCACCCAGCCTCTGAGCGCGAGTACTAGCGGAGCCACGGAGGCATGCCAACCTGAAGTAGGCACCCAGCCCCCAAGCGCGAGGACTAGAGAAGCCAAGGAGGCACATCGTGAGACTTAATGGAAAACCCATGGATTCCATCCATCACTTGTGTCATAACAAGGGACTCGAGGATTCTATCACTAGCTTTACGCCGTCAATGCCTTCAAAAGCTGAAGAGGTGCGATTTCCATTTCATTTCCACTCCTCTCACCCCCAAGCGCCACCGTAGCCAACACCATCGCCGCCGCACCTGAGAACCCAAGATTGTGCCACCGCGTCCGCAAGCCACATCCACCGCTCCTCTGCCCAAAGGTTGTAGTCATTGCCTATGCGCTACCATTCCCCACCGCATGCGAACCAAGAGGCTCATCAGATCTGTGTCCCGAGGAGTAGGAACCAATGAAACGGCGACGAAGCAGGCACTAGACCCAAACACGTACTAGGTGACATCCATGATAAAGGAGGAGAGGATCCACGCCCTCATCGACCGCAACCTGC
Organism: Setaria italica; assembly: GCF_000263155.2. Taxonomy (NCBI): domain Eukaryota; kingdom Viridiplantae; phylum Streptophyta; class Magnoliopsida; order Poales; family Poaceae; genus Setaria; species Setaria italica. The sequence goes on along the minus strand of NC_028453.1, from coordinate 26,974,869 downwards.
TCGGTCCCAAGTCCCTTCTGGAGTGGAAGGCAACCGCAAGCCAGGAGTTCCCCACTAAGGACAAAACCAAAGCCGTCGTGTTTGCGGCGTTCTTCGAGCGGGGATTCGGGATCCTGATAGGGGATTTCTTCCACGGGTTGCTGGAGTACTAAAAAATGGAGTTAGTGCATCTAAACCCTAACTCCATACTGGACATCGCAGTTTTTATCCACTTTGCGAAGTTTTCCTCAGCATTCCTCCCCATTTCAATCTGCAGAGATATCTCTAACAATTGAAAATTGTGTCAACCAAGGGGAAGCCGAGAGTGATCGGTGGTTGTGAATTTTCACTGCGGCCAAAGAAGGTCCTGGAGTATTTTGATCTAAAGCTCAAGAACTCAAACAAGGGGTGGCATAAGGAATGGTTCCTCATTGCCAATCAGAAGCCCGAACCGCCACCCCGCCTTGGGTATGCACCCATGACAATGCCGGATTGGTCGAACCAGTCGACCTCCGCACAAATGGTCCATGTGAAGCAGCTGCTGAAGGAGATTGCCGACCTAAAAGGTCGTGGGCTCACAGCCGGGGCTGTGAGCATCAACTTTTGCCGGAGGTTGATGCAGCCGATCGATGACAGGGTCCACCCAGCGTATGAGAACTCAGGGCAGTTGGATCGAACCCAGGAGGCATAGTGGAAGGTTACCTGGGAGAAGATCACCGGTCGGGTCTGTGAGTTCTTCGGTGGCCTCATCAAGAACAAGCACTACCCCAAGGCATACTCCCTCTTGAGGCTAGCCGACCCGGTAAGATCTTGATTTCATCATTTCGTTTGCTTCCTTCGCTTTTGCATCTATTTCTGCCTTATTCTGTTTTACTTGTCAGAGCCGAGAGTTTGAGTTTTTCTGTCCGACACTACTTCTCGGAGGAGCCGAGCAGCAGCGACCCAAGATCCGCTCGACCACCGAGATCGACCAGCCACCTGCCGCCCTTGACTGGGAGTCGGACTCATCCTTTGACGACTCCGATGAGGATGTACCGGTCCAAGGCAGCGGGAATGAGGCCGAGGGAAAGGCTCCTACTGGACAGTGGACACGCCAGGCCATTCACAAGGTGATGGAATCCAAGGCGCCAGAGGTAGAGAAGCTGGAGGTGGAGAAGAAGAAGCGGAAGAAGAGGGGTGCCATGAAGCCAAAGGCACCCACTGTGATGGAAGCATCCCCTGCGGAGACCTCATCCAGGGTGCCAAGCGATGACTTCGAATTGCCTAGCCCAGCTACCAAGAAGAAGAAGGCTGAGCTCCTTGAGACGACCGCGGTCGACGCAGAGTGACTCAAGGAGCAGCTGAAAATGGAGATCCATGGGGGAAAGCAAAACGAGTCAACCTTGCCGCCGCCAGCACCTCTTCGCCAAAAGTTTCGAGCGAGGAAGAGCATATTGTGAGTATGATCATGGCGTCATTTATTGTTGAAAGTTTATTTGTATGCTACTTCATCCTTTATCTGTTCTACACCAACTGAGCAGGGAAGCGGTGATGAAGGATGAGGCAAGCCTGCAGAAGGCTGGTGCTGGGACCTAGGCGGGACATCAGGTTCTTGATGCGAACCTGGGGGCTGCGTCTGTTTCGACAACCTAGGTTGGAATCAACGGCGATAGGTGGTAGAGCCAGAGAGGCCCAAGCAAAGGTCTCCATCGCACCAAGATGCTGTTGGGGGTGCCACCGTCTCTACGCCTACGGCCACGGATGCCAGCGCCGTGGTGTAGATGGAAGAGACCCCCAAGGAGGCGTCGGCTGACACCGAGGCGATGGGCTATGACATCGACGTCGATGCCCATGTGGAGAATGATCACACCATGCTAGACTTCTCTGGGACAGACCTGGCGTGGGATGTGGTGGAAGACAAGAAGGACCTTGCTGTCCTGAAGGAAACCTCGCCAAGGTCGGGGAGGTTTTATGCGTAAGTTGGCTGACCTATCTTGATGCTGAGTTTTGTCCCTATCTTCTATCTTTGTAATGTTGGAGTAACCATTGTACAGAATCTGGCTGAGCGTGCGCACAAGAGGGCGGACCCATCCACCGTGCCGAGGACTATCACCTCAAGGCCGAGTGCCTTGAGGCCGAGCTCAGGAAGGTCAAGGAGGATGCCGCGCAGCAGGTCCAATGTAAGGCTCAAGAGCTGGAGGAGCAAAAGAAGATCACCAAGGAGGTCCAGGCAACTTTGACGCCTTGCTGAAGGGTACGTCGGTAGTTTGTTCATGATATCCCCAACCTGGGAGGATAATGCTGATTCTTCCATTTTGTTGTGTGCCTTGCAGATGCCGAGAAGAGGGAGGAGAGGCTCAAGAGAGACCTCAAAGAGTGTGAGGCCGCCAATGCTCGACTGTAGCAAGATGTTGGAGGTATGCCCTAGAGGCAATCATAGAGATGATGATATTCCATTTGTATCCATAATTTATATTGTGTTCCTTGAATATCCATTAAAGGCTAATTGAATTGATTTGCAATTATGTGAATTGTATGTGAAACTCTTTACTTGTATGGTTATTCTAAAGTTGTCCCTAGTCGGAGTTCATGTGAGGACACACATGAATATTAGACTAGCACATGTATTAGTTGATGACTATGTTTCACGAGTCATGGACATGGAGATGTTGAACTAATAATGTGGGCACATGTGGAGACATGTGCTAGGAGTGACCCAACACGAGAAGTAGTTCTCTCTTTACACAACATATACGCTTTGTCCTTAGACCTAAGATTGTCGCATGTACTCAAGATGTGGATCGACTTACTTAGGGGCTATCAAACGCTACGCCGTAACAGGGTAGTTATAAAGGTACCTTTCAGGTTTGTCAAGAAGCATGCTATGAGACATGATCAATAAAGATGGGATTTGCCCCTCTCTGATTGAGAGTGATATCTCTGGGCCCCTCGAGTGATCGGATCCGAAAATGCATGGCCATGCTACGTACGGTTAAGAGTTAACCTACAAAAAAATTCTGAATCATAGGATCGAGAAAGAGCGGTCGGCTTGAAGCTAGACCAAATATCGTGAGGCAAAGGGAATAGCATGTATATAATGTTTTGATGGTTCATCTTATATGATCTTCGTGTGTGTATTGGAGTTGGCACGTCTTGCTAGAGGCCGCTACCGACTATTGGGCCGAGTAGGAGTACTCGGGCCATGTCTATACGTATCCGAACCCATAGGGTCACACACTTAAGGGGACACTTAAGGGGCTGGAAGCCCAATTCGAATGTGATCCAAGTTGTATTAGGTTTAGAAGTACTAATGGGCCTCGGACCCAGAGGCCTATTCGGAACCTCTATAAATAGATGGGTGGGGGCGCCCTAGGGTTTACACCTTTTTGGCGAAACACATCTGCTGTGCCTCCCACGCCCTCGCCTGTTGCAACTCGCGGACCTAGCAGTCCAGCTTGTGATGCTTCCTCCCTGCACGTGTGGATACCTTGGAGGTGTTGCACCTGCAGCACTACGATGAGCCACCGACGAGCTACGACGAGTCGCTGACGAGCCACGACAAGCCGCCGACGAGCCACGACGAGCCGCCGACGAGCCGCGGCACGAGGGCGATCTTGCTGCATGTGGACGAGCTGCTGAGGAGCTGCTAGACGTCGACGTGATCGACTACGTACGACTACGCTGATTGACTTCGCTGCATCGACGCAAATCTACATCTTCCGCATTAGTGCGTCGAGTGGTAATCCCGTGATCCTTATACGGCTGTTTTCCTGGTTTATGCGGTAGAAAATTTTGATTTGCGGTAGTGTAGCCTACCTCGTATCCCAATAGTGGTATCAGAACCGTAGCTGTTTAGTTTTGGATTCGGGATGTGTGCATATGGAGATATGCGAGTTTTCAGTTTGATCTATGTCCTGGTTTCGTGTTCTTGCTGCAATGGTTGTGTAACGACATACTCCTACCGGTCGGGTTTCCGCCATCGGAGTTAAGTGATACACGTAATGCTAGTTGCAGCAAGCGAAGATCAATGTGATTGGTCGAATTGAGATCCAGGTTCATACGCCAAGCACATGAGATGTGCAATAGTAGATTGGATCTACTACCGGGTCGGGATTTTAGTAGATATGACTATGTCTACTTGATGAGGCACAAGTCTGAAACCTTTGAAAAGTTTAAGGAATTTCAGAATGAAGTTGAAAATCAACGTGGCAAGAAAATTAAGGCCTTACGATCTGATCGTGGAGGCGAGTATTTGAGCCACGAGTTTAGCAATCATCTAAAGAGTTGCGGAATTGTTCCACAACTTACGCCGCCTGGAACACCTCAGAGAAACGGTGTATTCGAGCGATGTAATTGAACTTCGTTAGACATGGTTCGATCAATGCTGAGCCAGTTGGACCTACCGTTGTCATTTTGGGGATAGGCTCTAGAAACAGCAGCTTTCACACTTAATAGGGTACCATCTAAATCTGTAGTTAAGACACCATATGAGATGTGGACTGGAAAAATTCCCAGTTTGTCTTTTCTAAAGATTTGGGGATGTGAAGTGTTTGTCAAGCAACTTCAATCGGACAAGATCACACCCAAGTCGGATAAGTGCATTTTCGTGGGATATCCAAAGGAAACTTTGGGATATTATTTCTACAACCGGTCAGAGGGAAAAATGTTTGTCGCTCGGAACGGGGTTTTCCTAGAGAAAGAGTTTCTCAAAGGAGAAAACAGTGGAAAGACAATGCATCCTGAAGAAGTTCAAGATGAGCCGATCGGGCAAGAATCAATGAGTGATGCTAACGTAGCAGAACAAGTTGAGATACCCATGGCACCGCCACAACCACGAAGGTCAGCAAGGCTCCGCGAAATGCGGAAAATATTATTGTTGGACAATGATGAGCCTACAACATATGCAGAAGCAATGATAGACCCAGACTCCAAAAAATTGTAGAGTGCCATGCAATCCGAAATAGAGTCCATGAGAGACAATCAAGTTTGGAACTTGGTTGACCCGCCTGATGGTGTTAAAGCCATAGAGTGCAAGTGGATCTATAAGAAGAAAAAGGACATGGATGGAAATGTTCACATCTATAAAGCACGACTTGTCGCAAAAGGTTTTTGACAAGTTCAAGGAGTTGACTACGACGAGACCTTCTCGCCCGTAGTGATGCTTAAGTCCATTCGGATTATTCTAGCTATAGCTGCATATTTTGATTATGAGATATGGCAGATGGATGTCAAGACAGCTTTCCTGAATGGAAACCTAGCTGAGGACGTGTATATGATACAGCTCGAGGGTTTGGTCGATCCGAAAAATGCTGGAAAGGTATGCAAGCTTCAGAGATCCATTTATGGATTGAAGCAAGCATCTAGGAGTTGGAACATTCGTTTTGATGAAGTGGTCAAAGGGTTTGACTTCACCAAGAACAAAGAAGAGTCTTGTGTTTACAAGAAGGTTAGTGGGAGCTCTGTAGTATTTCTAATCTTATATATGGATGACATATTGCTGATTGGAAATAACATTCCTATGCTTGAGTCCGTAAAGACTTCACTGAAAATAGTTTTTTGATGAAGGACTTAGGGAAAGGGGCATATATTCTGGGCATTAAGATCTATAGAGATAGATTGAGAAGGCTTATAGGATTAAGCCAAGATACTTACATTGACAAAGTGTTGAAGCGGTTCAGCATGGAAGAGGCAAAGAAAGGGTTCTTGCCTATGTCACATGGCATACATCTCAGCAAGACTCAGTGTCCTTCGACTGCTGATGAGCGGGATCGCATGAGTAGAGTGCCATATGCCTCGGCTATTGGATCTATCATGTATGCAATGCTAAGTACTCGCCCAGATGTTTCATATGCACTAAGTATGACAAGCAGATACCAGTATGATCCAGGTGAGAGTCACTGGACAGCGGTGAAAAATATTCTTAAGTATTTGAGAAGGACTAAAGATATGTTCCTCGTCTATGGAGGTGAGGAGGAGCTCATTGTAATAGGTTACACCGATGCTTGTTTCCAAACCGACAGAGATGATTCAAAGTCACAATCAGGATTTGTGTTCACGCTAAATGGTGGTGCTGTTAGTTGGCAGAGTTCCAAGCAGGAGACGGTGGCCGATTCTACGACAGAAGCCGAGTACATCGCGGCTTCGGAAGTCGCGAAGGAGGGTGTTTGGATAAGGAATTTCCTCATTGAGCTTGGTGTGTTCCCAAATGCGTCCAGCCCATTGAATCTCTACTGTGATAACAATGGGGAAATTGCGCAAGCAAAGGAGCCAAGGAACCACCAGAAGAACAAACACGTAATGCGGTGATTTCATCTCATTCAAGACTTCGTTAACCAGGGTGAGATCAAGATATGCAAAATACACACGGATCTGAACATTTCTGATCCGTTGACAAAACCACTCCCGCAGGCTAAGCATGATGTGCATGTAAGAGCTATGGGTATTAGGTACCTTGTATATTGACTCTAGTGCAAGTGGGAGACTGTTGGAGGTATGCCCTAGAGGCAATCATAGAGATGATGATATTCCATTTGTATCCATGATTTATATTGTGTTCCTTGAATATCCATTAAAGGCTACTTGAATTGATTTGCAATTATGTGAATTGTATGTGAAACTCTTTAGTTGTATGGTTATTGTAAAGTTGTCCCTAGTCGGAGTTCATGTGAGGACACACATGAATATTAGACTAGCACATGTATTAGTTGATGACTATGTTTCACGAGTCATGGACATGGAGATGTTGAACTAATAATGTGGGCACATGTGGAGACATGTGCTAGGACTCACCCAACACGAGAAGTAGTTCTCTCTTTACACAACATATACGCTTTGTCCTTAGACCTAAGATTGTCGCATGTACTAAAGATATGGATCGACTTACTTAGGGGCTATCAAACGCTACGCTGTAACAGGGTAGTTATAAAGGTACCTTTTGGGTTTGTCAAGAAGCATGCTATGAGACATGGTCAATCAAGATGGGATGTGCCCCTCTCTGATTGAGAGTGGGCCCCGGATCCGAAAATGCATGGCCATGCTACGTACAGTTAAGAGTTAACCTACAAAGGGATTCCGAATAATAGGATCGAGAAAGAGCGATCGGCTTGAAGCTAGACCAAATATCGTGAGGCAAAGGGAATAGCATATATATAATGTTGTGATGGTTTGTCTGATATGATCTTTGTGTGCGTATAGGAGTTGGCACATCTTGCTAGAGGCCGCTACCGACTATTGGGCTGAGTAGGAGTACTCGGGCCATGTCTATACGTATCCGAACCCATAGGGTCACACACTTAAGGGGCTGGAAGCCTAATTCGGATGTGATCCGAGTTGGATTAGGTTTAGAAGTACTAATGGGCGTCGGACCTAGAGGCCTATAAGGAACCTCTATAAATAGAGGGGTGGGGACGCCCTAGGGTTTACACCTTTTTGGCGAAACACATCTGCTGCGCCTCCCACGCCCTCGCTTGTTGCAACTCGCGGACCTAGCAGTCCAGCTTGCGACGCTTCCTCCCTGCATGTGTGGATACCTTGGAGGTGTTGCGCCTGCAGCACTACGACGAGCCAACGACGAGCCGCCAACGAGCCACGACGAGCCACGACGAGCCGACGACGAGCCGCGGCACAAGGGCAATCTTGCTGCACGTGGACGAGCTGCTGAGGAGCTGCTGGACGTCGACGTGATTGACTACGTACGACTACGCTGATCGACTTTGCTGCATCGACGCGAATCTACATCTTCCGCATGAGTACGTCGAGTGGTAATCCCGTGATCCTTATACGACAGTTTTCCTGGTTTATGCGGTAGAAAATTTTGATTTGTGCTAGTGTAGCCTACCTCGTATCCCAACACTAGACCACGACATCGCCATGCACTGTGAGTATGTTGTGTTGCAAAAACTGGCCTATGACGCCGACTTGCACAAGGACATGGACCGGTGCTTGATTTCCGCTATGAATAGTCTGCAGCATGATCAGGTGGTCACTCTAGGGATGGAAGTGGAGCATGAAGACCAGCGATCGGCCGCGGGCTACGTGATGGACATGGTCCAGCCCGAGGCCAATCCTACAGAGCCAACGCCACTGCTAAACCAACTAAGGAGTGCTCCTAGTCGGCTGAAGGAGCTGATGAAGGAGACCATCATGGAGTGCATGAAGAACGTCATTGCACTTCTCAAGATGCATTTCCCTCGAGTGGTGGTGGAGCATGTTGGAGCGGGGGTAGCCAAGGGATTCGATCCTGATAGACTTCCAAAGTTGGCCGACCAGTATCAATAGGCTGTGGAAGAGGTAGTCAAGGGGTTGGACCAATAATAGCAAAACTATAATGTGTATCAATCTGTGTCATGAGACAAGTAAACTAGTCAATTAATTTATGCGAGTTGAAAACCACCATCCCTCCTTTGGCGCATACGATAGGACATTGTCTAGCTTAGACCTGTAGCCACTAAGCGCCTAGCCTTGCCTAGCCAACACTCTATTGAGAGCGGATTTTGAGCTTGTAGAGGGGGCAGACGCAAGGTTGTCTGGGTTTCGCAAGCAAGGATGCCATCCACACGAGTTAGTCATACTCTCCATGAGAGGGGTAGGAGAAGAGGTGAGACTCAAAGGTCGGCGCATAACAAGGGAAGCCCTCGAGCGTAGCAGCGAGGGTGTGGTCTGTTGATCAGGTTGAACAGCCACTGAGCGTAAGTAAGAGCTCGGGTAAGAAAGCAAGAAGGTAGTTGGTACGTGAAGAACCTCTAAAGTTTTATTTATTCAATGTAAAAGGTATAAAGAGTACATAGCTTTAATGTCGTAAGGGTAGAAGCGTCGCAGGTGTTGAATGTTCCATGTGTTAGGCACGCATGAGTTTTCCACCCACTGCAACCAGTAAGTGCTGGGCTGGTTGACCTCTTTGACGATGAAGGGCCCTTCCTAGGGGCCCGGCAACTTGTGCATGTCCTTGGTGCACTGGATTCGCCAACCATAATTAGGCACCCAGCCCCCAAGTGCGAAGACTGGCAGAGCCACGGAGGCACGTCGACTGGAAATAGGCACCCCGCCCCCGAGCATGAGGCTAGTGGGGCCATGGAGGCATGCCAACCTGAAATAGGTGCCCAGCCCCTAGCGCGAGGACTGGCAGGGCCACGGAGGCATGCCTTCCTGAAATAGGTGCATAGCCCCCGAGCACGAGGACTGGTAGAGCCATGGAGGCACCTCGAGTCGTATATGGCACACAACCCCTAAGCCTGGGAGCCGGACGATCCTCGGAAGCACACCAAATCACCTCCCACACCCAGCCCCCAAGCTTGGGAGGCCAGCTGGGTGGCAGAGGCATGCTGAGTCGTCTGTGGTGCCTAACCCCCGAGCATGGGAGCTGACCGAGCCACGGAAGCACACCAAGTCACCACCCGCAAAGCCTAGATCAGCCGAGCAGCGGGAGGCACGCCGAGTCATCTGTGGTGCCTAGCCCCTAAGCCTAGGACCTAGCCTAGCCACAGAAGCATGCCGAGCCGCCACCCGCCAAGCCTAGGTCGGTCGAGCTGCGGGAGGCACACCAAGTTGTTTTGGATCTATAAAAGGATAATACAAAGATTATGTAGCATAATGTAGAGCATTTAATAATTGAATAACTTGGAGTTTTATTCAGCGTCGAAGTAAATTCTTGCACATCCTGTTCTTGTAGGCCATGTAATTTTCCCGAGTAGTTAGCCCATTACATTTAAACATCTAACCCTGCCGGGGTGTTGCCGATAGCAGGCTCGAGCGTGCTTAGCAGAAAGCGACACATGATGCCCAGGCTTCACGGAATAAGGCATGTGCTACCCAAGTACTTTAGCAATCATTAAGAAAGATGAACAAGCCGCAAAGCAGTCAGAACTGCGCGAAAAAGCGAGAACGTGCACTGGGCACTCGTAGGTCACGGCCCCGACTAACCGTGTAGTGGATGGACCAAGCTGTATAAACATTCAGGGTGTGACTGAGGTGGGAAGTCATGGAGACATATAGAAGAATCAAGGCATGAGGAGATATACAGAAGCCATAAAATGTTTAATTGAAAATAAGAGTTAGCTTGATTCATGGTCGAGTCGGAGAGTAAGCGTCATGCCCGAGCGGGCAGCCATCGATGAATAGTTGTTGACAAAGCCAATGTCGAGTCAAAGTGGTTGGCGGGGCTAGCTGCAGGGGCAGCGGTGTGTGAGGTTGTAGTTGCAGCTGTCTCGTCAAGGCTGCCGCTGAGCGCGGTCCACATGCATGAACTCCGACCCACACGGTCCGTCGTCGGTGCTCGGCAAGTTGGCCATATGGAGGATCATGCATGCATCACGTTAGATAACGGATTAGAATAAATCTTGTCGACCAAACAAACAAAAGAACACTTGACATCGGATATAAAAAAATAGTAGAAGGAAAGCTTCCCTCAATCATGTGTGGCAGCAATGATTATTAATTCCTTTCTCCATGTTACGGAGCGTGGGGCAGCAGCTTGATGCCGAGGCTTGTCCCAATCTTTGGTAGTGGTGTAGCCTCGTGCGTCCTGGCCTGAGAGTCAGAGTAGATGCATTGGAATGAGCGAGGATGTCGGCGTCCAATGGCATGTCTCGGCCATGCATCTAACACCTAACCAACCGGGTCAGGTTGCATCTTGGCTGATGCCTTTTGCTGCGTTCCGAGTCATGGTTTGACCAACAGGTAGTAGATCAGGATCCGCCTCGGAGGCAAGTCAGCGCATAGAACAACACCGAGGAGCAACGACTTTCGGCCATGTCGGATTGAATCACCAGAGATGACATAGATGTTGATGAATGCAAATGCTGACTCCGCGATTAGATCGGAAGGCGTGGGTGAGTGGGCAAGAGGGAGGAAGTCCTTCATGCTCTCGGGGAAGATGATTCCGGGGCGAGATGCCATCGAGTTCATTGGGGAGGATCTCACGATCACCCCTACCTAGCACGCCAATTGTCAAATTTAGTGACCGGCAGTCCACCAAGGGGGTGCCCAGGTGGTAGATTTGTAGGCAGGGGAGATCACAAGACCAAGAACTCGAATGGTAACATAGAAATGCAAGGTTTAGACAGGTTTGGGCCTTCGAAGAGTAATACCCTACGTCCTATGTTCTGGTGGATTGTATTGCTGATCGCAGGTGCGAAGAGTTGATTTGAAGTGGGATGAGTTAACCTAGGGGGGTGTCCTTAGCCACCTTATATCGGCTGATGACCTAGGGTTACAATCGGATAGGATATAATCCTAATCGGTTGTTACATGGAAAGCAATATGAGTCGGTTTACAACAAATACCCCGTGATATCCAGGCAGAATCCGTTTGCTCGGCCTTCGAACTTGTGCTCCACATATCTTTATGCCTTGGCCCACACGGCATGGTCGAGCAAGCCCACTTGTTAGGGCCGACTAGTATCCTGGTCGATGGGGACCCGTGGGTACCCTGATCCCTCATTCATGCATCCCTTATCTAGTTTTGTATGCTCTGGTTTGGATGTCTCTTAAGCTTGATGCATCCATAGGATTTTTAAATTAAGCATGGTGCTTAGGTTAAATAGCCTTCTTTAATCCCATTAGACATGGTGTCGAGCCTTAGTATTGAACCATCAAAGTTAATACTATCATGGGCATTAGATGTATATCTTTTTTGACTAACCCCTAGAGGGAAGATTTCAAATAGATGGGTAAGTCCTCAAGATCAACTCATACAGGAGGTAAACCAAGGCCATGGGGAACACTTTAACAAAATAACATTCAATTTTTTTAGAAAAAAAAGATTTCAGAGATCCTAATCCAATTTGGGCCAAGTATTAGCAAACCAGCGCACTCCCTTGGCTCAAGTCGAAACCCTTTCCCACAGAACCCTGGGGGGATCGAGTCGCTTCCCCAGCGCAGTCCCCTCTCCCTCCCGTTCGAACTCTTCTCCCAAGAACTTCTCTCTCCCTCTCCACAGCACCTTACCCTTCTCTGGAACCTCCTCTATAGCAGCAATAACCAAGGGAAAAGGAGAAAAATGGATTGAGGAGGAGGATCGAGATGTGGTACATCTTCGGAGTAGATTTGTTTTTCCCCATTTCAATCTTGCTGCCCTAGGATTGGGGGATGACCAACGTGAGGTGAATCCACTTTAGTTCTGCTAAATGATGATTTTAGATGGTTCTTGGTCATGGGGATTAGTGGATTTGTGGGGGAAAACACGGTTTGAAAGTCGATCTAAGGTCTGTTGTCCTATAGCATGGGCAGTGCTGCTGTCCTTGTAGTTTTTGACAACATAAATGATTTTCCCCCCTGAAAGTGGATCATATGAAAGTTATAGAGGTTTGTGAGATCTAACTGCTGTCAAAGTTTCACATATTTTGATGGAGTATACCTTCAGTTACTGAATATTGTTTGGGCGCTGTTTCTGAATGTCCAGATTTGATAGCAGATGTTCAGACATGTATTAGATGATCTTAATGAGGGAATTCATGGAAACCCATAATAACAAAGTTGTACGTTCCTCAAAGTTGTACATCCTGAAAAAAATTGAGAATATTTGGACAAGGGGTTTGGGAGATATGGATTTTTGTATGTTGCTGCCTAAAATTTTTAGATAGATTATGTACTTCATATTCAACTGCTGGTTTACCCCTCTTGGGATCATGTTAAAAATAGAGGATTTGTACAAAGTTGTAGGATTTTTTTCTTATCTTTCTAAGGTGTATTTTCTTGCTGTCATATCAATTTTAATTTTAAAGATACAAAAAAGTGAAGCATCACTGCTGCAGTTAGCCTAGGCGATGTTCACCGTTGTCGCTTGTTTGTCGGTTTGGGCTGTATGAGTGCTATACTTGCTGCATGCAAATGTTTGTTTGAGAACGTGTTCTAATATTATTGTGACAAAACAAGAGGTAATGCTCCGGATCACGCTTTGAGCGGCTGTCTTGTTCATTGGGAGGCAAGTAACGTAGCAGTGGTTGCTACAAGCTTTAATTTGCTATTTATTCTACCTCCACCTTAAATTTCAGAATTAAAACTTATCCAATATTATCCATTCCAATACAAAATTTATGCACATCTTACTGTTGTTAATATATATATATATATATATATATATATGTATGTATGTATGTATGTATGTATGTATGTATATGATCTGTTCTTTACTTTAAGACTTGGCAATGGCTTATGTTGGCATAACTAGGATGATGCTTATGTTGTAAATGTGGAGAGGCTTATCTGGTATATGTGGTGTATACTCTATCTGTGTGTAACTTGTCTTGGTATTGCATTTCAAACCATCACAATGCATGGCATATGAAGTTATGACGCCGCATGATAGCTGCAATCGTACCAGTACAGCATTGTTTATTGGGCATAATGATGCAACTTCATACTTTGTTGAGTATGAAGGCAGGAGACATGTCATTTGCATTGCATTTGTAATTAGGGTGCTATTGGTTTTCTATAGCATTTATTTTGATAATGGTGGTGAGAAGTGAATCTTCTCTAAGGTTTGGTGATGTTTTGGTCTTCATTTATGTATCAGGGTGTTTTGAGTTGATATTATTTTTCTTTGAGAAGCTTTGCTTATTGATAACTGTTAAATCATTGCTTAATGAACTTGTAGTATAAATAGCTTGTTAAAGCTGGTTACTTGCCTAGATTTTATACCTTACCCTTTTTTTTTACCATCTCAGGTACTTGATGGATGGATGCTTTGCTTGAGGGGTTGGGAAGTAGCAGCATGTCACACACTTCTCCATAATTAAAATTCCCTGGTGTTATGTTGTAATAGATCCTTCTCTAGAAGAGTTTATTTTTTTGCGTAGTGATGGCTAAGATTTGTTAAACCTTGCCCTTTTAATCCTTTGGATATCCTGTTAGGACCTTTCATTCATGCAAGTGTGCTTCTTTATCTAGTTAATTATCTTATTATTTGTTGCTTCTGCGTTGTTCCTATTTTAGGGAAGATTGCTGTCAAAATCTTTTCCCTTTTGTCCTTTGTAGTTTAGTAGCATCCTAGCCTAGTATTTGTTTCCTAGGGTGTTACACTTCAACAAAAATTGCACAACATGCAAAGGAGGCACAAATCACCTTCCAAGGTGCACTGTGAGTATATTGCTAAAATGCTCCTTTGTTATGCTCATCCAATTTTTATCTCAGCCTTATTTGAGTTATGCTGAAAAGACAAAAATTTGGTGAAGAATAAAGTTTCAAAAAAAACCTTTTCGAAATAAAAGAGTCTCTCTGCTGACGGCAGTTAGCACATCACTCTGTGAACCGCAAGCCCATGAATCATCATAGGTTTTCCCTTAGGTTCCGTTTGGATCATTGGAATTGAATTCCATTCTAATAATCATAATTTAGACACAAATTAATTAAGCTAATATAATTGTATGTGGAATATATTTTTATATTATTGTTGGTGATATGGGAGAGATACTTATGTGCTGCACTTCTACTATAGGGAAGCGAGTTCAAGAGCGTGCTATAAGAATTGAATTCCATTCTAATAATCATAATCTATAGAATCAATTTCCATCCCACACCCTATGAATTTAAGATAGGTTTATATCTAAACTTTGGAAGGTTGTGGAATGCCACGTTCCAAGATAAATTAGCCTACTCCATTAAGTAGATTCCAATTCCTTCAAATGAAGGGATCTAAACGGGGCCTTAGAGTATTCCATCCAAGGTTTATCAATCCATGGATCGGCAGTGAACTAACTAGGGTTTTCTATCTAGCTCAACGGATCTAATCCTAACATGAAGCATAGATTGCATATGAAGGGTAATCTTGATGTAAAGATGAATCATGAGAACATAGGTTGATTGAATCCACAGATATAAGATAACACCACTAGGGACACCAAGAACCTATCATCTTCTAGTTGTAGTTCTAACTAATAAGCAAGCACAACATGCATCTCATCCAAAGCAATCTTTAAATTACTACCTCCGGTCAACCTCCCAAAAACCCCCACCTTACACAAGCTAGACCTTGTCACGATCCTCTCTATCGGCGCAGGCAGTTTAAGGGCACAAACACAGGTGAACATGTCTAGCTATCATGAAGGGTCAACATACTAAATCTAATACCATGATTACATAAAAGCATGCTATGTAGTCTAACCGTGAATTAGACTGAGGAACAAGCATATGTCCTCCAAAATGCAACACTTATGCAATAATGGGGTTATTTCAAGTGCCAAGTGATGTGTTAGCATAAGAATATGTATGAAAACACCACTTAAATGGAATTAAAAGTGTGTCAATAACGAGTGTCAACAATTCCTCCATACTTAAACCTTGCTTGTCCTCGAGTAAGTCCAACTTACTTGCTTAATCAAGAATTAGCATTGCCCTTCAATGTCATCCCTGCACTCAGTCATACATAACAAGACACATTGCTCTCTCAGGTATTTAGCAATAAAGTTCAAGTTGTGACCTGCTAATTTTCATCATGGAGGATAGACTAGCAATAAAGAACATGCCACAATGAAAATAAATACAATGCTCTTGAATTTAAGTGAACTTCAGACCTTTACCTTGTTTCATTGTGAAGAGTTTTTCAAAAAGATGCAAATCCAACACGAGATTCTCTTGCAATAGTTCATGGAAACACTCATCTTATCAAGTCACTCAAGCCTATACTAGATTATTTTCAATCTATTCTACTTATATATGAAAGTCGAAGGGTTATGTGTAGCTTGGTAGGTAGAAACAATCCTAGCAAAATATTATATCTGAAATATTGTCAAACTAAGAGAGAGATCTATTGGGATTACTAAGACTTCTCAGAAAGGTCATGGAAAATAAATGTTGGAGGGAGAGGGATCAAACACATACATTTAGATAAGTGGGCATGTGCAAGGGCAAAGGGTGATGGCGAGACTGTTGACGCTCGTTATTTACACACTTTTACCCCTATTTATCTTCAATATTAGCATACAAATGATATCATAACTATTGATCGTACTCAATAATCAGGCTGTTTTCGCATATCCATAGTATTTTGGAGGACATTCTATTTTCACAGGAAATTGGACTAAATTGGAGCATAATTGGATGAGGCTCAGGACAAGCGACAACATAGAGAAAGACGAAGGCCACACACCCCAAAAAGGGCTTAGGCCGATCGGCCTAGGGTCCCCTAGGCCCTGTTCATGCTCATCTTCAGCGAGGACCTATCCAAGAATACTTAGGGGCAAGTTTCACAAGATATGGCAAGTCACTTCGGGATCAAAGATGTAAGCAAAGAGGACTTTGGAAAGGTATCAAGATCCATACTTATCCCAAGGCTATCAACGTGCCAAGCCCGCATGCAAGTAAAAATAAGTTTCCTAAACATCAAACAAGACTTGGCGACGAAGTTCTACGTGAGGGGGTAAAAGGAAGGGTTAGGCCAATCGGCCTGGACCCCCTAGGCCGATCGGCCCAACCCTTTCCTTCACCCGTTTGCTTTCCAATATAAACAATGGGTCCTCCAGACTATAAATACCCTGATATTTCATTGAGCACGCAAATTCGATTGAAGATTCAAAGTAGGAGCCGAGGAACTTGAGGGACAACCATCTACAGAGAGCTGAGGGCCATGTAGTTGTCCGGAGGCTAGCTTAGGCTAGGCTCTGGCCGGCATGATCACCCTGTGAGGAAGATCCATGCTGGAGTTCTGGAGCTAGGATTCACAAGTTGAGGGTATGGCCTCGGTGGAGATCTTGTGATGACCAATCTTTCATGGTGAAGTAATAGATTTGTTCCGATTCAATAGCGATCTATATGTTTCCTTTTATGATTTCTCCTGTTATGAGTTTGTTTATTCCAATTTATTTACGTAGTAGATTGCATAGGGTGTTCTTGTAGTCATGGTGACTAGAATTGCATGCCTGATCTATCATAACAGCTAGACATGTGTTTTATGTTCATGCCCTTAGACTACTTGCACTGATAGACATGATCGTGATAGGATCTGATGCTGTGTAAGGTGGGGGTTTTCGGGAGTACAACTGGAAGTGGTGGTTTAAAGATGCTTTGAATGAGGACCATGTGTTTGCTTGCCATCTAGTTAGAACTACAACATCTGCATAGTCTACGCTTTGCTCCAGATGAGTTACCTCTTGTTCATATCTACCCATGCTTCTTACCTATCCATGTCTATTCATGCCTATTCACAATCACTTTACAACTCGAATCATATTTTCTGATGCTTAGTTAGTCTAGATCCTATGACCTAGTTTTCATGGATTGATAAACCTTAGGGGAATACTCTAAGGGAAAAGCTACAATTGATCCGTGCGCTTGCGACTCAAACTGGCGTGCTAACTGCCGATAACAGAGACACAAATGAAGTTTTCGTAATCGGATTGCACATGGTTGGAAAAAATGAGTATGGATCAATCCTTAATCTTGAGAGCATTGGGAACTTTAATGAGGCTCAAAGAACTGAGGAGCATTTTATTTTTTTTTATCTTTTATTTTTTTCTTTTTATTCCTTTTTCTCTTCTTTCTTGTTTTTTTCTTTTTGCTCCTCAGAACTACTTGGAACATAGTAGTTTACAGCAGTAGTCAGAGATAATGTGATGACTCCTCTCAAATGCTTAGACGATGCTCGTCCTCGAACATGAAAGAGAAAAAAGATAAACTACTCAGGTTAGTACTAAAATCTTCATCTTCATCAGAAAATTATTTTATTCCTCTAGAGGATCATCCACACTAGAATTTAGAGGGTCCAGGGGGCAAACCACCCAGGCCGATTAGCCAAAGGGTGTCCAGGCCGATCGACCAAAGGGTGTCCAGGACGATCAGCCTGGCCCCCCTGGCCTTTGTTTCCTTCGCTTTTTATTCTTCACACTGGTGGACGCCTCCAAATTATTTTTCTTGAAAAGGTACTGATATATATCTTCTGGATCCTTATCAAAATATTTTTCCATACTCAATAATAGGTTGTGGTCAAGGAGGTAGTCACAAAAATGATAATTTGGGTTTAGGTTGGATGCCTAGCGAGGTCTGTGAAATTTCCAGTGTAAAAACTCACAATGCATGGATAGAAAGGCTAGCAAGAAAAAGATTTACACAAAGGAGATGGCCAGCTTGTAAGTCTCAAACCACAAAAATCAATCTTAATCCAACTCAACAAGATATAAGATTGCAATCTAAAGGTTTCATCATGAAAGATCATGCATGGATATAGGCTCTGGTAGGTAGAACTTTGCAAGAGATTCACAAATGTAGATAGCATATGAATCAATTTTAAATAAAAACAAATCAAGTTATCAGGTCATTAGAAAACTTAAATCAAAGAGAAACATAGAGTTTGCGGGACTAGAATTTAGTCATTTAACCTCCACAATTAAAAGAGCCGGTATTTAATCAATTTAAGTTCATTAAACATAGAGCAATTAGTCAAGTCATATACAACATTGTGTAGGTAAAACAAAGCAGCAACCTTCATCATTTTTCCATAAGCAAGATTATACCAAAAAATTTAACATCATGGTGAGCACAAGGTGCTGGTGATCACGATTTATTGAAAACAAAATCTAGTTGCCCTCTTAGTAGCTATGTTATTATCAAGAGAAATACAAAGGTTGCATCAAGTTTATGGTTGAAGGCTTATATACACACGCATTTTACAAAGAGATGGACAAAGAGAAGGTTGAGGAAGAATTTACCATCCTTCTGATGCTTGTAATGAAGTGTAGCACAGCCTCCCACATGCTTAAGAATTATGCTTATCATGCAAGAAGAAAAATGAGAATCTTCTGGCGACCATGATCCTTGTATTCCATATAGCATTTTTGTCATCCGCCAAGTACTCCCCCATACTTAGCATTGTGAAGAAGAAGATGAAGCATTTTATGATTGTTGAAATCCTTGTGCTCGGCATCCAAAGCTTGTCTTTATCCTTCTTCACTTTTGTTGCCTTTATTGTCCTTCAATTTTTTTCTCTTTTCCTTTCATGAAAGCGCTTCCCATGCCTGCAAAATAATTCAAGTGCACATACTACCCCCAAGTTGACGGTCAGGAGTAGAAGCAATTCCCAACAAATCGACAACATCCCTAAGACTTTAACTTGTGGCATAGCTATTCCAGTAAAATAAAAACAAAAACCTATTGAGTGTAAGTGTGTGCAAGTGTGAATACAAATGATAGGAAGGAACATAAACAAAGACAATGTTAACATCAAGTTCTAAACACCATGTTTACAACTAGGTTGCTGAAATTCTCCATAACCATAAAAAATTGTCAACCAAGGTCAAACACCATACTTATCCCAAAATCAATAACTCTTCACATCACAACAAAAATAAAGTACATTGCAAAGCTTATAAACCAACCAATGCAATATGGAGACAATATGAATAGCTAGCAAGGTTTATCAAACTGAATGATGAAGGTCTAAAATCATGTCTAAACACCATGTTTACACAAGATCACAAAAGAAAAATGCTATGCAAGCAATAACATAGATATGAAAGCATTCATCATAAAGTTTTAGGAAAAATCGAGGCTAACACATGAATGATGGAACAAATGCAAATGCACATGCAAAAGGGTTAGCAAAAATAGGAGCTAGCAAAGTCGAAAAGACTATTAATGCTGTTCTGCAATTAGTTGAGTCTAAAAGAATTGCTTAGAATGATAAAGCAAGGGTGACCACTTTATAAGAAGTCAAGCAATGTCAACAACAAAATCATTCATCAAAAAGCACCAACAACCAAACTAACAAAGGTTAGGGTAGGTTCATAGGTATCCTATATTTTTGGCTTAAAACAAGAATTTTGAAAAGATAAATTAGGTATAGAAATTGTATCTAAGGTGACTTCAAAACAAAAAGAAAAGCAAGGGTTATTTTTTTATGAAAAACAAAACCTAAGGTTTTAGGATGGCTAAGAGTATTAGGTAGGCTTGTCAAAAATTTTAGTTAGAATAGAGGATAGAAATAGACTGGGCCAATCTGAATGGTGCAACAAACCGATCAACACAAGTTAACCCTACCTCTATTGGCTCTGGTTTTCAGCAAGGTTGATAGGAAGGTTTAGGTGGAGAATTGTTTTAACAAAGAAAATAAATCATGCAATGCAATGCAATGAGGAAAATAATATGATATGATGGTGGTCTAACAAAAGATAAAAGTTAGTCTAAATTAACTAGCCACAAGTTTAGAATCGAAGGGTGGTGTCATGCTTCATATTTCTCTCTAAAAAGACACAAAGAAAAAGACTCTAATCACTAACGGTACACAAAAAAAATTCCAAGATCAAATAACAAAGTTCTCCCTCAATATTATTTAAAGCATACAACATGTGGTTGCAGAATTTGTTAGAGCAAAGGTACAATGTTACTTGATGGTTTCAATTGAAGAGCACAAAATAGACCATCATGCTAATATAAACAAAATAAAAAGATGGGTTGCTTCCCGCAAAGCGTTTTAGTTATAGTCATATAGCTAGACTCCTCACCTTCTTCATGTTTATGTGAAGCCATGGTCCTTTGTGCGACAATCCAAAGTGTCCATACAACATGATGTCATCTTTTGTAATCCTTTATGGTTCACTTCTAACATCTCCATGTGTTGCATGTTGCACGCTTGTGTCTTCATGTGTCAATGCTCCAAAGATTTTTATTTTGTTCTAAGCTTCTGAATTTGATCATGTACGCTTGATGAAAGTATTGCCAAAGCTCCTCTTCATTGTTGTCATCTTCATCTCCTCCGTCTTGTTCTCATCGCCTTGTTGCTACCTCTTCTTCATGGATTTTCCATTGCGTACAGAATAGAACATATACCGAAATATAGCTATGTTGAAAAGTTTATGAAATTACCTTTCCAATGAGTGGTCATTCATCTAAAATAGAGTTCAAATGAGAGAGTTATGCCCGTTTTATTTTAGCATTGTGTGTTGTCCAAAAATGATTTTAGGACGCACAACATTCGATGATTTGGCCATAACTGCTTGTAAGAATCTCCAATTTCCTTGATTCTTGATTTGTTAGAACATAGACTTTATGGAGCTTTTGAATATTCAAAAGTATTCTATTGTTTTATTCTGAGGTCGAGCAAAAATCTTGAAGAGAATGGTAGCCTCTTGTGAATTGATCCAGAGATGTTGATGACCTTGAACTTGTGGTCTTTGGGGCATTATGTCATAGATCCTTTGGCTTCAAGGTCATCATCATTTCTGCATGAGCAAGTAGCATGGCGGCAATGATGTGTATTCTCCATAATTCTTGCTTTAGCCAAGGTGTCGGGATCAAAGGAGGCTCCTGCTCTTTGTGTTGACGATCTGAGCAGTTTTCTTCCTTGATTGCATCACTCAATTAGAAGCTCTAGAGCATCCCACTGGAGAAGATTGGTAGTGCCATGGTACTTCTAATCTTGTTGCCTCAGTCTTGATCAACTCCAAATCATCACCTTCTGTGCAGAGAGGTCCTCTAATTTTTACCTCTTTGCTTGACATGGTTGCTTCCCACACCTGTTACTTGAACAAATAAATCTCCAAGAAACATTAGTCTTAAAAATTAATTGACACAGCGAGCATACCTTGCTTATCAGCATTTGAATTGTCTTCATTGGTATGGACTGAATAGCAGATGTTGGGCCACTAACAAAGTTAGCACCAACTCTAAAGAGTTGAGGTTGATGTTGTTATCATATTATCAGAGTGAGTCGAGACTTGATAAAGACCATGTTCGATCATCTGGCATCTAGTATTTACCTGCTCTCAAGGACGCAAACAAGAAAAATAGGATATATGCAATAAAAAGAATTAGGGTTAGTTCGAAAAATTAGATAGATCGCCTTAGAGTTCGAGTTGCCGATCCCCGGCAATGGTGCCAGAATAGCTTCTGGACGACAATTAGCGTGCCAATTTGTGAACCGCAAGCGCACGAATCATCATCACTTTTTCCTCATAATATTCCATACAAGGTTTATCAATCCGTGGATCGGCAACGAACTAACTAGGGTTTTCTATCTAGCTTAACGGATCTAATCCTAACATGAAGCATAGATTGCATATGAAGGGTAATCTTGATTTAAAGATGAATCATGAGAACATAGGTTGATCGAATCCACAGATATAAGATAACAAATGTCAGCCTATCGGCACTCTTCCCCGCACTTGTACCTTGGCGGATGCTTCCTTAGTTGAGTAAGTATTCGTAATTGCCTATGGTGGTGAGTCTCTTGGTAAGGTAAAATCTATCTTTATTTGCTTGCGGGATCATCGTCCATTCTTCTAGCGAATACTCTAATTAAGGACTCCTGTCTAATATGGAGATCTGTCCGAAGCTAGAGTAGTAATCGATAGCGTAGACGTGGTGTCTAGGTTGTAGGTTGCCTTTGTTTGCCTCATACCTCACAGTCTGAGAGGTAGGCGGTAGGTGGTGATAGCACTACCCGTCCTTTGTATTCCTTCACGTTCGGGTTCAGCGTAGAGCTAATAGCCAGAGGCGCCTAGCAGACCAGGTGTAGACCGGTGCCCAAAGTAAGCAGTAGAGGTTGAGCTTATCTTAACCAAAGACCCTAAAGCCATAGGAATCCTCTCTATCATCGCCTTTCTTATTCTTGTTGCTCTTGGATGAACCAACTAGAAGACCTTTACACTCTCGTTTCCCTGAGAAAATATGATACCCTGAATACTCACGGGTGAAGTACTACAACGGTATATCCGTGTGCTTGCAAATTTATTTTTGAACGTTAAGAAATACCAACACCCATCACCGTCAGATCAGAGCTCCCCCATCTCCACTACCAACCCTCCCGGCTCCAGCGGAGGCACCGCCACCGGAACTACCGCCCACAAGTCCACAACCCACCATCATCAATAGCCACTATGGTTGCGACACCCCCCGCCCAACCGGCCTCCTCCACCACTGTGGCGGACAGCGCCGCCGCCACTGTAATAATTGCCATTTGAGGTATTAAAGTAACTATGAGAAATTGGAAAGAAATCCAAAAGAAAAGGAAAAGAAATTGGCAAAAGATCAAATTCGGTCAAATTTAACCGAAATTTGAATTTCAAATTTGAAATTCAGAAAAATTTGTCAAACATATGGAATACAAGTGTGAGATTATTTGGAAGTAAGGGATCAAAAATTTGGAGCTAAATTGGTGCCAAATATCACAAAAGAATCAGAAAAAGAAAAAGAAAAAGAGAAATGTTGTTTACTGTTCACCGTCCGAAAACAGCAGTTCAGAAAAACAGCAGCAGAGTCTGTTTTCAAAATTAATTTCTGGAGAATTTTTCAACTAAGTGCACCAGGACAACTATACCATATTGAAGTGTGAACTTTGGGCTACAAGATTTGGGTGTTGTTGGCCAGGATCAGTAACAGGAAGGAAGTCAAATTCCAGCCCAAAGTCAGCACAAAACCACAAGTTAACTGAAACTCTGAATTTTGACTAAGTCTGAATAGCAGCAAGGCATCAACTTGGAGCTCGAATTCAGAGCAATGTAGCTAAAGGGAGGTACTTGTTCATGAGCAAAATGGAACATTGGGACATAGTAGGACATGTTTAGGGAGAAGTTGGATTGGAAAAACAAGGTTTAGGCCACTGAATTGGGTTAACAATTGAGATCGACACCACTGTCGATAGCTGACGAACTGAATCTCTGATTCGGTCAAATTCAGAACCAATTCGAGCAACATCTCCAAAATTCCACTAGTTTGATGATTATCTCGGGATGGAGCCAAAATAAAAGATGGAGGATTTGAGTTTATCTGTAACTTTCTTTAAGCATCTGCGCGCCGTCGGATCAAAGATCAACCACGACACGGTTCTGAAGGTCACGGGCGGTGACAGAGCTCCAGACGTGTCGCCGCCGCCGTCGTCGGTCGACCGCCAGAGCGACTAGCTAGGCCACCTCCTCACCACGCAAGCCTACGGGTAGGCCATGGTGTCGTCCATGCGCGGGGTTAAACGCTTGAATGTTTACTGCTCCCGCGCCACCGTTTCACTGCCTCCTCTTACCGCCGCCCGCTCTCCTCTGTCCAGCATCACCGCCGAGCAAAATTCCGCCGCCACATCTCGTCTCTCGTCGATTCCTCTCGCCCACTTCTCCACAGACACCCTAGCTACACCCCGGGCCAGTTGTTGTCCCACATCCTTGCCGGAATAGCCGTGCTCGCCGCCGCTTCTGTCCGCCGCCGTCACGCCGCCCGCTCACGGTGAGAACCACCTTGCGCTATCTCTCTTTCTTCCTGAGTAGTTGAAGTCGAGTCCTTAGGGTCCTAGGATGGTGTAGGGGTAGATGTTTGAGTCAGTAGTGTCGATGTCGCAAGAAGCCACGGCCGGCCGAGGGAGTCGCCGCCCGTCGCCGTGGAGGGGATGGCTTCGGCCATCTCCCAGGGAGTTGTTGCCGCGCACGGGGTCGTGTAGGTCTAGGTTTGGTGTCGCGACCTAGTCCCGCCGTCGGGAGGGCGCCGGCCGGCGAGCCGCGCCGCCCCCTATCACGGGTGTGTTTTGGCGGGAGGTAGGGGAAGATGCTGGAGCCAGGGCCCGCGCGTTAGTGGAAGGAAAGGAGGCGCGGCCGGAGCAGGCAGGCCGAGCGCGGTCGGTTGCTGGGCCACGACCCTGAGGCCCAGTGACGCGCGCGCGCGGTTCGGCCGGCAAAAGAAAAGGGCCGGCGTATCATTAAGGCCCAGTGGGAGCCGGCCGGTGTCGCGGAGAAAAAGAAGAAAAAGAAAAGAGGCCGTGGGCCGGTGTTGGGCTGCAGAAGAAGAAAGAAAAAGAAGAATCGGCCCGCGGGGCCCGTCGGGGGAAAGAAAAGGCCGGCGGGTAGATTGAATAGGAGAGGTGGGGTCCGCGCCGTGGGGCCCAGCGTGCGTGAGAGAGGGTAGAGAGTGGGTGAGTAAGAAAAGTTTTTCGAGCGATTTTCGGGAAAAATTAGATTTCCTTTAGCAATTTAATTCGTTTAAATTCGTTTTACACCATTTTAATCACAGAAATTTGTAGAAGTATCCAAAATTAGTGAAACCAATTTTTTTAGGCTAGTTTTATTTTCCTTTATGCATTAAAATTTTTACACCCTAGGAAAATAATAAAAATTCGGGTATTTATTTAATGCCTTCCTTTTAAGGTAATTAAATAAATACCTAATATTTATAAAATATATAAAATGTGAATAATACTTTATCAATCACAAATAGTTCTTAACCCATAGGAGATTAGATTTTCAAGTTAGAAAATATTTACCACTTTTTCTAAAATTAAAAGAAAAGCTATAGGAAGGGTTAAATAAGAAAAATAAAAGTATAGGTTAATCTTTTTAGATTTTTGTGTGTTGGCTTGCAACTTTATCATGATAAGTCGTATAGTCCTTGTTGCCTTGCAACTTTATCATGAAGGAAAGTTGTATAGTCTGTTATTCAAAAAGTTTGCATTCTAACCCCCTGCTTGTATATGTGCCGTAGATCCAGAAGCACCGGAAGAAGATTACTGGGAATTTTCAGAAGGACCTTGGGAGTCCGACGAGGTGTTTGAATTTGTTCCCTGTGAAGCAAATCCGTCAGCTTCTACTAATCTTTTTAACGAACAAGGCAAGCCCCGGTGCATTTATACCTATCTATTTTTGGAGTCGTTATTTCATGTGACTAGTTGTAGGTTAATTGTTATATGTATGCATTAAGTCTAGGAGTTGATTGAAACCTATTCTTGTGTATGATCATGCCTTGATTTAAGGACATCTTTGCCACTTGTTCAAATCTTATAAACTACCCAAGTCTAGAATTGCTTACTTGCTTACATGCTTGGTTTACCAACCTTAAGGAAAACTCTTAAGTCATACATGTTGCTTATGAAGAATAGTCTGGATATGAAAACGGACAGAAGCTAGAGATGTAGTTCTGTCTGCTAGATTAATCTGGTTAAGGCTCGATTCGTGTTTTAACTTTTGATGAAGTGATAAGCATCTGATCACTTACTGGGTATGGGACCAGTAAAGCCCAGTAGATTAGTAAATTCTATGATCAGGAATGCTTCGTACCCGCGCTTGACGTGCTGGAGATTGGCAGGGGTGTAGCCTAAAACTCACATGGAGATCAGGCCAGACGTGGGGTCCCATGTGAGGGTGCATCCCTGGGTCCGGGTAGTCGTATTCCTAATCATTGACTTTGCTAATCGAGAGGTTGTTAGTACGACCTGGACAGTCGTATAATGCTGGTGATCAGGGTATTCTCCTGCAGGATGTAATTAGATCCGGATCGCCGCAATTCTCGGTTATGAATGCACTTGATCGCTGTTAAGCATCGTAGTATAAACTCATGCGATATAAAATCTCCTGTTGTCAAGTAATGTATGACTTAACAGCCATGATTGCTTTTACTTCCGTTATCATCTAGAATGGTTAGGTAATGACTTAATTCAATTAAAAGATAAAACTAAGGCCTCATTCGTAGTAAGCTTTTCGGCAAAAATTGTGTCAACCAAGCACACCCAAAAGCCGACATGCATTCCAAAGAAAAACTATTATATTGGTTAGTCGGGTAAGACTTGCTGAGTACCCCGTACTCAGGGTTTTCCCCTTGTGGTTATCTTTCAGAAGCTCCACAGGAGGCTACCGAGGAGGAGACCCCGAAGCCCTAGAGTATTGACCTGAGTCTCACAATACTCTAGAAAACAGTTTTTCGACGCATCTTCTCCTGAACTATTTATGTTTAATCTTAGAACTTGTCTAACACTGCATCACTAAGTTTGCCTCAACTTATGTCTTGTAATAACTCGTACCTCTTAATTATGTATGTAAAAATGTAATGTTTGTTGATATTATCGCATCGTGGATATTATCCTGATGTATGGTTATGAGACACGCCGTGGATCTTTCGAGGAGTCCTAGGGACACTCGACGGACTACCGGACTTATGCTGTTTTAAGTGCGTTTCGGATAATTGCCGTTCTAACCGCGATTAGGCGCACTTAAACCAGCTTAAGTTGGGCGGTTCCGCCACAGCCACCCACTGTTCAGCCTATGCCCCAGCACCGCCGCCAGTCCGACAGCCTCCCCCGACCGTCCTTCTAGCTCTGGAAGCCACCGATTCGCTCCTCAACCCAAAATCCCCTACCCTAACCTCGAACCCTAACCTGATCTACAGCTTGCCAGAGAGGAGGTGCGCTTCGAAGAAGAAGTCGCCGGAGTGCTCATCGGAAAACAAGAGGTGGTCACGTGGAGTTGGAGTTGCATATTTAATTTGTTACTTTATTTTAATTACATTCTTTTTTTCCTTTTAAGGCTTCCTTCGTTCCCTCCTTTATCTAGTTTTTACTAAAATCGGGGGCTTTTATTTAATCCTAAATCAAGAGGCCTCTCACTATAGGATTTAATTGCATCACAAACGAAGCTGACACCAAGCATCCGTACGTAGTTCTGGTCGTGTGAAGGAAACTACTAGTAATGTGTCACATGCAAAACTAGGAATACTGAATTTCATTTTGCACCGGTCATCTTTTATTATGTGACCGTTTATATTTATTTTCGTTATCTCAGCTTAGATTAATCTATATTATTGCACCCATTCGACGAGGTAGCCCTCATGTTCATTTTGCTGGTTTGCTGGTATTTGACCAATCAGGTATAGATGAAGCTAGCTCAGACATGCCATTGTCTTTGACTTCAAAATGAATCATGCACCCTAGCTCTAATCTTGCGATGACTTGGAGAACAGCAAGGCCAGAATGTCAAGCAACCTACTGCAGACAGATTACAGATCGATCGATCATGCATCCGTGTAAACAAACTCGAGCAGTGCGTCCACGGCGACTCTCTATAAATTCAACCAGCAACAGTCACTACGGGAAACACACAAATTGCCGAGTGCCACAGGCACTCGGCGAAGGCATGAAAACACTCGACAAAGGCTTTGCCGAGTGTAACACTCGGCAAACAACACACGGCAAATTTTGTGTCGGCAAACACTGCTTTGCCGAGTGTCAAAACTCGAGCACTCGGCAAACATTTTGCCGACAGCCAAAAAACACTCGGCGAAAAAAAATACTCGGCGAAATAGGCGCTGACGGCGTCGGGGGTAACAGCAGGTTTGCCGAGTGCCGGACAGCAGGTTTGCTGAGTGCCGGACGGCAGGCACTCGGCAAACACCAGGGGTATGCTGAGTGTCAGCACT
>NC_028453.1:26944275-26946729 GCF_000263155.2 Setaria italica | reverse complement strand
GAGTCACTTGACACATTGTGCTTAAGATTCAATACTTTAATTTTGACAACTTTAGATG
Source organism: Setaria italica (assembly GCF_000263155.2). Classification (NCBI taxonomy): domain Eukaryota; kingdom Viridiplantae; phylum Streptophyta; class Magnoliopsida; order Poales; family Poaceae; genus Setaria; species Setaria italica. Next base: position 26,946,671 of record NC_028453.1, on the reverse strand, counting down.
TTAGTTCAGAATGTCCTATCCTATATGCAGAATCAATCGGTGGCTTCGAATAATGAAGATCAAGACTTGTCGCAGTGGTCTCCTTGGCCTCCACGGAACTAGACTTGGTTGTGAACTAAATTGTAACTTGAACTTGGATTTATGGATTGTTTTGTGCGTATGTTGAATTATGCCTGTGATGTTTATGAATAATATTTCTAATGGTGGTTGTGAATTATGCATGTGATTGTTTATTACAAATGCATGTGATGATGTGTATTATGAATTTAGAGGGGTCCGTTATACGTGACAAAATGGGGAAAAAGGGGGATTCTGGGCACTTTGCCGAGTGTAACACTCGGCAAAGGCCCATCTTTGCCGAGTGTTACACTCGGCAAAGTGCCCAGAATCCCCCTTTTTCCCCATTTTGTCACGTATAACGGACCCCTCTAAATTCATAATACACATCATCACATGCATTTGTAATAAACAATCACATGCATAATTCACAACCACCATTAGAAATATTATTCATAAACATCACAGGCATAATTCAACATACGCACAAAACAATCCATAAATCCAAGTTCAAGTTACAATTTAGTTCACAACCAAGTCTAGTTCCGTGGAGGCCAAGGAGACCACTGCGACAAGTCTTGATCTTCATTATTCGAAGCCACCGATTGATTCTGCATATAGGATAGGACATTCTGAACTAACATCTAAAGTTGTCAAAATTAAAGTATTGAATCTTAAGCACAATGTGTCAAGTGACTCACAAGAGTAGTCGTGGGTGGCTGAGGCGGAGGGAACATCATCGGCGGTGGCGGAGGCAAAGACTGTCCCATGCTCGAAGCAAAATTCTGCATGTACTGGAACATCTGCTCCATCCTAATCCGGTTTTCTTCCTCCATCCTCCGCCGCATGTCCTCCATTTGCGCCACCATCTCCTCTTGTTTCTTCCTTGCTTCTTCCACCTGGGCCTACAATATTTCATTGCAATGTTATAATGCAAAGCTAAAGTATAACAACAAACGAATTATGAATGGAAGAGAAAGAACCTAGAGAGCCTCCATCTGGAACTGTGCAGTGGTGGGTCGTGGCCGTATCGCCGGGCTCGAGTCCGTGCTCCTAGCTCGGATCTGGGAGAGAGTGGGAGTAGAGGCCGTGTCGATGACACCGTCGCCAATCCAATATCGGCCATGCTTCTTGCCTCCTCCCACCCTCATCACGATTTCTCCATCAATGTCCTCGGAGCTCGAATCGAAGTCTGACCCGTGAACCTCCCTAGCCATCTTTGTATACTCGCTGACGCAGCTGTGTATGCTAGGGTGGCTGTACGTCTCGGACGGGTCGTCTAGGTTGAAATCGATATCAGCCGTCGCCTTGCCCTTTTTGGACAGGACCCATGCTTTGAGCTGGAAGCAAGGTCGGCCATCATGTGATGCCGACTGCGGCAAAAAATACAAAATGATTAGGAATTATGTAGAACTGAACGTTACAATAAAGAATTGAAGTTGCGTATCCATTTTTCTCTATATTCATCAAGGCTTAGGCTGCCTTGATGGTGTGGTGCACTCGGCATCTGCAAACGCCGCTGCTGGCAAGCAAAGTGGTTCTCCAACCACCCGGGCTCCAACCACATGTCAACCATCCTCTCCCAGCACGGCATATGCGCATGACACCACCACAGAGGCACCTACATCATCAAGCGTGTGACATATGAAAAAGAAAATAAGCCTTAGCGGTAGCCTCTGGCTCCTCCTCCCTACGTGCTTCTTCGAAGTGTGCTTCATGATAGTCATTTAACATGTCTCCCACCCCGGCATCATCATCAAATTCCTCGATGCGTTGTCTCAAGACCTCCTCTCTGCCACGGTCAGATTCACCATGGTAGATCCACCTGGTGTAGTCTGACGTAAATCCATTCTTCACCAGATGTTTGCCCATGTCTAGCTTGGTTTGCCGACGCATGTTTCCACATTTGCTACACGGACACCAAGTCGATCGAGCTCCATTGACACTTGCAAACGCCCGTTCCAAGAAAGTATCCGTCTTGTCAAGCCATTCATTGGTCAATGTATTCTGACTAGTGCGACCCGTGTACATCCACTGACGATCCTCCATCCTCTACCATTTAAGTGAGTAATACAAAATTTACATTGCATATACACGTTCCTATATTGTCTACTAGGTAAAGATAGGTCCTAATTCCACCCGAGGATGTGTAGGTGGTATATGCTAACTCCATTGTATCCCTCCTCCGCACAAACTCCATGTTCAGTTTTATTTTGGATTCTGCCCATGTCCTTCTATGGGGTACATGTAAAAACTCATACATGCATTTCCGTGGGGGAAGGAATGGTTATTTTGCGTCCCAAAGGCACCCTCGCGGACCCTTGGTTTTGTGTTTTTAA
>NC_028453.1:26937268-26942790 GCF_000263155.2 Setaria italica | reverse complement strand
TGTGTGTGTGTGTGTGACTGTGCGCCCGGGACTTAGGAAAATTTAGATCCAAACCTTTGCCGAGTGCTCCTGATCTAGCACTCGCCAAAGGCATTTTCAGCCTTTGCCGAGTGCTAGATCAGGGGCACTCGGCAAAGGTACTCCCCCTGGCACGTGGACCCTTGGCGGGCTTTGCCGAATGCCCCCGGGTGACACTTGGCAAACAATGGATTTGCCGAGTGCCCTACTTCGACACTCGGCAAAAAGGTACTCATATTGCATGTGCAAAGCACTTTTAGTAATTAAAAGTATGTAAACTTTGTGTAAACCTAGTCAAATTCACTAAACATTGTGTATTCCATTTTTAAGTAATATTGTTCCATTATTTCATGGATTTATAGCTCATATTGAATTTATATCTATTAAATTCATATACTTGCAATTAATAAATAAAAATTATCAAACGGATCCGAAAAATCCCCAAAATTTGACATGAACCAATCTATGTTCTCTATGGCCCTATAAAAATAAATTGGAAATCAATGAAAAATTCAAGTATCGATTCGACTCAAAATCTCACCGAATCCTTCCAACTTCTACGAATCCTCTCCGGAGATGCTTCGAATTCTAAGCATCATATGTCAAAACTTGTGCGAAATCTTGTCAATTTTTTTCCACAGCCTCTGCATATGAAATCATAGCATCTTGCAAAATCTCGTGATTTTCAAACTTCATTTGTATTTTTGAGAATTAAAAAATCATTTGGCCACACGTTAGTAGTCGTGTTTCCTTAACAAAATGTTCGAAATTTCTTTTCATTTTCTGAGTAAGACCTCAATTTGGACTCACTAACATGAATATGATTTTTCCACTCATATTATTCCATTATTCCAATCACCTGCAGTTCAAATTTGACTTAAATCAACAAATTACTCTAAATGAAATTAATTGATTAAATATAGCAAACAGGTCAATAAATAGTCCACCTTGTACCATGCAGTGCCAAATCTCATACATGTGGAGTATAAAGAGTTTGGAGGGGGGAGGAGGGAATTTTTTTTTTTTGCTGAGTGTGCCAAAAAACACTCGACCGAGTGCCCCACAGAGACACTCGGCAAACTAGCAGCTTTGCCGAGTGCCCCCCGTCGACACTCGGCAAACCCTAACGTCCGTCATGGCGACGGCCCAGCGCGGCACGTGGAAGTCACGTGCTCAAGTATTTGCCGAGTGGGTTTTGTTTGCCGAGTGCCCCGTGGGAGTTTGCCGAGTGGTTTTTTGGTGGCACTCGGCAAATCGTGTTTTCGCCGAGTGTATTATTTTTGCCGAGTGTTACTAGGAATGCACTCGGCAAACGGGTCCTTCGCCGAGTGCCCGTAATAATACACTCGGCGACTTTGAGGTTTCCCGTAGTGAGTTGTTCAGTACCTATCAAGCACAACACCACCTAATATAAGCTGCGCAAACGTTAACAACCGGCAGAAATGTGGAGCCCAAAGCCCCTCCTCGTCATCTCGCTCAGCATCTCGGTCTTGTCACCATGCACGGCGGCCACCGGCGGCAAGCCCCTGGTCTCGGCCGTCACCAAGGACGCGGCCACCTCCCTCTACACGGCTCCCCTTAAGGACGGCCGCCCGCTCGTGCTCGACCTCTCCGGCCTGGTCATCTCGCTGACGACGTGCGCCTCCAGGTACGGGACGGTCACGACGCTCTCCGCGAACGCCACGAACGGCGCGAACCCGCTGTTCCCGGTCTCCTTCTCCGCCGTGGCCTCCTGCGCGCCGCGGCAGCCGAACCTGCCGGCGGGCGCCGTCGGCGTCGCGGGGCTCGCGCCCTCGACCCAGTCGTTCCTCGCGCAAGTCGCGCGCACGCAGAGCGTCGCCAACAAGCTGGCGCTCTGCCTCCCGAGCGACGGCAAGACGACCAGCGGCAACAGCGTCGGCGTGATTATCTACGGCGGGGGTCCCTTGATCTTCCCGGACCGGGGCGACTTCACGACGATGCTGGCCGGCACGGCTCCGCTCCACGGGTACAAGGGATCCCCCGGGTACTTCGTCTCCGCCACCGACATCGCCGTGGAGCGAAACCAAGTCGGCAAGCCAGGGCCGCTCGTCGTCGGGCTGAGCTCGACGACCCCGTACACAGCGCTCCGCCCCGACGTGTACGCCCCGTTCCTGAAAGCGTTCGACCAGGCCGCGTCCGGGCCCAACTTCCCGTGGATGACGAGGGTCCCCTCCGTCGCGCCGTTCGAGCTGTGCTACGACGCGAAGAAGCTGCCGCCGACGAGGCTCGGCGTCGCCGTGCCGCAGATAGACCTGACCCTCGAGGGCGGGAGCAACTTCACGGTGTTCGGTGGCAACTCCATGGTCCTGGTGAACGCCAACACAGCCTGCCTCGGGTTCGTCAAGGCGGCCGGCCAGGCGCCGGAGGTGGTGCTCGGTGGGTTCCAGATGGAGAACCGCCTGCTGGTGCTCGACGCGGAGAACGGGCAGCTCGGCTTCACCTTGTTCCTCAACGCGGTTGGGCTTTCCTGCAGCAACTTCAATTTCACTCTTGCCGCCTAGTGGTGTGGTGAATCTTGATGCTGTATGCCTGTATTGTGAATTTGTGATAACAACTTTCAGCGTGTACCGATAAATTAATTGCGAATAAATTGGAGACTGATGATACAACGGATCAGCACTCGCTCCAACAGATTGTGCCAGCTATCCATCCCGTCCCGTTGACGGTTTGGCCTTTCTCTGCCGCCTGCAGTTTGAAACTTTGAGTACGACGTCCGTACTGCAGACAAAAGATACCGCCATGTTAGTTCCCACGGACGCCGCGGCCAAGGGCGACGCGCTGCGAGAGCCCGGAACTCGCCGATGACAGCGGAGGACGCGGCCGTGCCGCTGGCTGTCAAACTTGCCCAGCCGCTTGCAGGCAGCGATCATGACCGTGGCGGCGACCGTACCTAATCCTTGGACGCGGCGAGGTGAAGGCGGTCCCTGTGGAACACGCCCCTCGACACACAGCGCTGACATGGTTGATGAGGAGGCCGTAGTAGCGTGCCTAACGGTGTGTCAGGTCCAAGGTGGGCAGATGGCCGTTTAAGAAACACTAGAAACAGGTTTCCTAAAAGAAAAATGAAAAAAACACTTGAAACCGGAACTATGGAAGGCGAGTAAAGCTAGTGGCTTGCAAAATTTATACTTACAACTTCTACGCACAATTTATAAAAGGGCAACTCCGAATTTTTATTTTCAGAAAGTTGTATTACTAATTTTTCTTAACAATTTATTAATATGTGGTAAATTTTTAGCACAACATTTATGATATATACAACTTATACGCATAATATTTGTTATAATTTTTGCGGAAGTGTTGTTCAATAACTTATGCACGTATCTTATACACATAAAGATATTTCCTTGAATACACAAATAGTGTGAAACAAATTAACTGAAATAATGTAAAAGAAAAAAAATACACGCACAAAAAGCATGTGCTCGTGCAGCGCCGATTGCCGTGCACGTGGGCTGTGGGAGCGTTCCGGCAGCGCGCGCATGCGGAATCAGCCTTGCGGTTTGTGTTGTGTATGTCTGCCAAACAGCCCATTATATTTTACAAATTTTACGAACGGACTAAAAGCTTCTGCATTTGAGATTCTGGCAAGTTTCTTAGCGTGAAAAATAAGAAGCTCAAACAAACAATAAATTTTTCATACAGTTTCCAAAACACTAAGTTTATACGAAAATATGAGTTTTCGAAGCTTTTCATAGCTCCGTGAGTCCAAAAAATTAAAATGAACACATTGTAAAAGCTATTGCTATCTTTTCAGAACTAAAAACCACCACCAGCACCTTTGCAGCACAGCTTCAAAAGCTGCAGCTCCAATAGACGCGAAAGTGTTCAGTAACCTTACAGAAATGGACAAATATCTGAACTTCACTACCGGAAACAGTAAATTCGCCAAGTGTAAAAAGTGTGCCGAGTGCTTTCTTTCGGGCACTCGGCAAACACCCTATTTGCCGAGTCTATACAAGGTGGCACTCGGCAAACATATTACACTCGGCAAATAGGCGGTTTGCCAAGTGCCAAAAATAAGGCACTCGACAAACCACTCTCAGACACTCGGCAAATACGCGACAACTCGGTAAATCAACAGCGCGTGCTACACACGTGCGTCGTGCGTTACCGGAGTGGGCCGGCCGTTAGTCCTTTGCCGAGTGTTGGACGCCGACACTCGGCAAAGAGGACGTTCGCCGAGGGTCACTGACACACACTCGGCAACCCCAAGACTTCGCCGAGTGCCAAACCCCAGACACTCGGCAAACCATGAAGTTTGCCGAGTGTTTCTGTTGGCACTCGGCAAAGAAAAAAAATATTTCCCTCCCCTGACCTCCACACTTTTTCTACTCCCCACATAGGACATTTGGTAATCCTTATTAAAAGTTGGTCTATTTTTTGGTCTGTTTGCTATTTTTAATGAATTGATTGCATTAATAGGAATTCTTTTATTCAAGTCAGATTTTAACTGCAAGTACTTGAAATAATGGATTAAAATCAGTGAAAAAATCATATTCATATTATGGAGTCCAGATTGAGGTCTCAACCAGGAAATGAAAAGAAATTTTGAACATTGTTTTTAAAAAACACGACCACGAACGTGTGGTTGAATGGTTGTTAAATTCTAAAAAAGCAAACGAAATCTGAAAATCACAAGATTTGTCAAGATGTCATGATATTATATGTGGAGGCTGTGGTAAAAAATTGAGAAGGTTTCGCCCAATTTCTGACATATGATGCTTAGAAACCGACTCATCTCCCGGAAGGATTCATAGAAGTTAGAGAGGACCCAATAAGATTTAGAGTCCAAGTGACACTTGAGTTAAGGTTTGACTTCAAATCTTTTTGTATAGGCAACATACAACACAGATTGGTTCATGTCAAAATTTGGAAATTTTTTGGATGCGTTTGCTATTTTTTATTGATTAAATGCAATTATAGATTTTTAGTAGATATAAATGCAATTTGAGCTATAACTGCATGAAATAATGGAATAATATCAGCAGAAAAATAATTTAACCATTGTTGAGTGATTTTGACATGATTTTGCCCAAGTATATTAGAAAAAGTTTTGTAAAACACGTTATTGAAGAAGTGAACATGAAATGTCAGTGTATTTTGCCGAGTGTATAGAAAAAACACTCGGCAAAGGTACCTTTTTGCCGAGTGTTTTCCCCAGACACTCGGCAAAGAAGGTACACGGGCCTACTGCCAGTATCTTGCTCTTTCTTTAAAAAATTATAACGTGGGATTGCCGAGTGCCTGGGATCTGGCACTCGGCAAAGACAGAAGGTTTGCCAAGTGCCAAATCGCAGGCACTCGGCAATCCACCTGGCAGGGCGCATTTCGTGTGCCAAATGTTTTAAAAAAAATTAAATCTTTACTTTGCCGAGTGCCCCATATCCGGCACTCGGCAAACTTATGACTTTGCTGAGTGCCCGATCGGGGGGCACTCGGCAAAGAACCAGACTTAGGTTTTTCACGAACCGCCGCGCGCG
>NC_028453.1:26852432-26937168 GCF_000263155.2 Setaria italica | reverse complement strand
GGATACACAGTCTCCATTCCAGGACGTGTATTTGGAGAACAGCGGGGAGGTGCTGCCGAAATTCTATCTCGGGTCGGAGTAGACCATGGAAACTAATCCCACCTATACATCCTCGGGTGGGATTAGGACCTATCTTCACCTAATAGACAGTATAGGAACGTGTAGATGCAACGTGAGTTTTTATATTACTCGCTGATATGCTAGAGGCTGGAGGATCGTCAGTGGATGTACACGGGCCGATCTAGTCAGAATTCGTTGACCGATGAAATGATAAACAAGACCGATGCTTTTTTGGAACGGGCATTTGCAAGGATCAAAGGAGGAAGAGATACTTGGTGTCCGTGTAGCAAATGTGGAAACATGCGTCGGCAAACCAAGTTAGACATGGGTAAACATCTTGTTAGGCACGGATTTACGTCAGACTATACCATATGGATCTACCATTGTGAAGTTGATCGTGGGAGGGACGAGGTCATCAGACAACACATCGAGGAATATGATGATGATGCCGGGGTGGGAGACATGTTAGATGACTATCATGAAGCTCGTAGGGAAGAGGAGCCAGAGGCTACTGCAAAGGCATATTACGACATGTTGTCTGCGGCACAGCAACCTCTTCACGGGCATACCAAGGTTTCTCAACTGGATGCCATTGCACGTCTAATGGTCGTGAAGTCCCAGTTTAGCTTGAGTCGAGACGCCTTCAATATTATGCTGACAGTTTTTGGGAGCCTGCTCCCGGAGGGTCACATCTTGCCAAAGTCTATGTATGAGGCATAAAAACTTCTTTGTGCACTTAAGATGCCATACGAGCAGATACATGCTTGTCCGAAGGGATGCATCTTATTTAGGAAAGAATATGCGGAAGCAAAGTACTGTGTAAAGTGCGAATCGTCTAGGTTCCTGGAGGTAGACTCTGGTGACGGTCAGAAGAAGCAGCTTGCAATCCCTGTGAAGATCCTTCGGTACCTTCCCTTCATACCGAGGATCCAACGGCTTTACATGTGTGAAGAATCCGCGAAACAAATGACATGGCACAAAAACGGACGTCGATACAATGCTGACAAGCTGGTACACCCATCCGATGGCGAAGCCTGGACAAAGTTTGATGCGATTTATCATGAGAAAGCTCTAGAGGCTCGTAATGTACGTGTTGCGCTCGCAACAGATGGGTTCAATCCTAATGGAATGGCTGCTGCCCCGTACACCTGTTGGCCTATGTTCGTTATCCCCCTTAATTTTCCCCCTGGTGTTCTCTTTCAGCGACAGAACATATTTTTATCGTTGATAATTCCAGAACACCCAGGGAATAATATGAGTGTGTACATGGAGCCTCTGATTGATGATTTGGTCCGTGCATAGGAGGAAGGGGTATGGACATACGACCGTGCTACAAGGACAAACTTCAAGATGCATATTTGGTACCACTACTCCCAGCATGACTTGCCAGCATATGGTATTTTCTGTGGCTGGTGTGTTCACGGGAAGTTCCCAAGCCCAGTATGCAAGGCTTATTTGAAGTTCATTTGGTTGACGAAGGGTGGCAAATATTCTTCATTCAACAAACATCGACAATTCCTTCCTCCTGACCATCCTTTCAGACAAGATATTAGAAAGTTTACGAAAGATGTCGTAGTTAATGACCCCCCACCGTAGATGCCGACCTTAGCCGCGGTTCGTGCTCAGTTAGATGCTCTTGAGGTCAATAATCATGATGGTGGTTTTGTGGGATATGGCGAGCAACATGCTTGGACTCAGAGGTCGTGCTTGTGGAACCTCCCCTATTTTGATGACCTTCTTCTCCCACATAACATTGATGTTATGCACACTGAAAAGAAAATCGCCGAGGCAATTTTTGGTACAATCATGGACATTCCTGACAAGACAAAGGATAACATTAAGGCTAGAGTGGATCAAGCAAGGTTATGCAACAAACCAAAGCTAGACATGGCACCTCCCAGAGCTGGCAAGTTGTGGAGAAAGCCTAAGGCTGATTTCGTCCTGACGAGGGCCCAAAGGAGGGAGGTATTAGAATGGTTCCAAACGTTAATGTTCCCTGATGGGTATGCAGTGAATCTAAAGAGGGGAGTGAACTTAGCTACTATGCGAATCAACGGGCTCAAAAGTCATGATTATCACATATGGCTTGAGCGCCTACTTCCGGTGATGGTTCAAGGCTATGTCCCTGAGCATGTCTGGCAGGTGCTAGCGGAGTTGAGTAATTTCTTCCGCCAGCTTTGTGCTAAGGAGTTATCTCGGACCGTGGTTGCAGAAATGGAAAGAATGGCGCCTGTGTTGCTCTGTAAGTTGGAGAAGATCTTTCCTCCTGGCTTCTTCAATCCGATGCAGCATATGATTTTACACCTCCCGTATGAAGCACGAATGGGGGGGCCTGTGCAGAGCCATTGGTGCTATTCAATTGAGAGATGTCAAAAGGTTCTTCGAACTAAATGTAAAAATAAATGCAAAATTGAAGCATCCATTGCAGAGGCATACATTCTGGAGAAGGTATCAAACTTCACAATAAAATACTATGCTGACAACCTTCCTAGCGTGCATAATCCACCGCCTCGTTACAATGACAGCGAAGTTGAATCGAGCCTTAGCCTTTTTCGAGGACAACTTGGAAGTGCAAGTGGGGCGACATAGAAGAAATTGAAACATAAAGAGTGGCGCACTATCATGCTGTATGTATTGACCAACCTATCCGAGGTGGAGCCGTACATACTGTAAGTTCTGAACAAACTAGTTTTTCTCAATTTGTCAGTATTCTGTGTCCAACTCTCATGTTTCTCGTTGGTACAGAGAATTCCATCGTAACTTCTGGCGTAATTCAAGGGAACCTACCCCGCACGAAGCCGAGACTCTTCTCTAAGAGGGTGCGGGAAATGGAATGCCCGATTTCATTTCTTGGTTCAAACATAAGGTATAGTCCAATTTAGCTCGTACTTAGGTTGATTACAAGTTGACCGTACATGCGAATAATATAACGAACCACCCTACTTCAACTTGCAGGCCCAAACCGATGCGTCTATGAATGCCGAGTTGAGACAGGTTGCCGATGGCTGTGCCTACAGGGTCAAATCTTTTACCGGTTATAACATAAATGGATATCGCTTTCACACAACAAGCCATGAGCAGAGTTGGCCCAATCGAAGAACGACAAATACCGGAGTTTTTACGCCAGGCTTTGATGGTGTAGAGTACTACTGAAGAATTGAAGAAATATACGAACTAACTTTTCATGGTTGCAAAGTTCTTAATCCAGTCATATTCAAATGCCATTGGTTTGATCCATCAGTCGTGAGACGGGCACCTAATCTTGGGTTAGTCAAAATTTGGTAATCATCCGTCTTACAAGGAGACGATGTATACATTGTGGCTCAACAGGCCACGCAAGTTTATTATTTGTCATACCCGTGCCAAATCGACGACCGTCTTAAAGGTTGGGATGTTGTGTACAAGATATCGCCACACGGTAAATTACCTGTACCAAACAATGAAGATTACAACATTGACCCCAACACATATGACGGAGATTTTTTTTCAAGAAGATGGGCTCGAAGGGATTTTTGAGATTGATTTAACCGACACTTTCGGAATGGAAGTAGACAATGAAATAGTTGCTGACGATGACGCTGGAGAGGAGGTTCATAATATGAAGGAGTTAGAATTACTTCAGCGGTTACAGTTAGGACAGGACATTGATGATGACACTCCTCCTTCGGAGCACGGGAATGATTTTATTGACACGCGTGACAGTGATGATGAGACTTATGATCCAGCTAATCCCGATCATGACGATTATTTCTAAGACATGTATGGGCCGTACTATTTTATTTATTATTTGTCATACCATGTTATTTTTTAAGTATGTTTACTTTATTTTGCACATCTTCCTAATTATGTTTTGTTTATCTGTGCTGATTGGTTTACTCTTGGCAAATGCAGGTGATTCAACAATGGTGGGTGGTACGAGGAAGATCGCAGCGCTTTACGAAAAATTAAAAGCTGCAGCTTCAGGGTCAGCTACAAGGTCAGACACATCGAGAGGTCGAGAGAGGCGTCGAGGGAGGGGTGGAGGCAGGGGTGATGCACAGGTCGAGGAAACGGAGGGGGCACAGATCCTTGCTAGAGGCAGGGGTCGGGGCAGGGGTCGAGGAAAGGGTAAAGGGGTGAGGCCCCCGTCGCCTATACCTTTGTCGTCGTCCAAGGAGGTATGGGCACGGCCTACCGCTGCACATTTACAGATGCAGGCTCTGCAGGTTATTCCTGTTTCTTTAATTTTCCATTCATTTTGTACGTACCTTTTGCTTGGTAATAAGACATTGGGATGAAATATTGTAGGCCCAGGTGGAGGTAAAACGGAAGCGTCGGGAGGAACTAGAGGTGAGGATCGAGGTGGATCGGCAACTAGAAAGGCAGAGGACGGAGCAGATGTTCCAATACATGCAGAGTGTTTTTCACAGTTTAGGTCAAACTCCACCACCTATGCCACTGAACCTATTCCCGCCACCTCTACCACCTCCTGCAGCTACTCCTGTGAGTCACTCTCAACCTTACAATCAATCTAGAGTTAAACTAGAAACTACAGACACTACAAAATTACACTAGAAAAGTGACTAATGCAATCTCTTTAACTTTGTGCAGAATCAATCGGTGGCGTCCAATGCAGAATCTTCCTGGGGGCAGTGGCCACCTGCACATCCTTCTCAGCCTCCTCATCCTCCTCAGTGACTTGTTATTTCTGTGTTTGTGATGCAAAACTTGTGAATTACTTGTTTAGACGAGAACTTCCGAATGTTATTTGTGTGCTTGTGATTCCTGTGGTGCAATTTATATGCCTGTGGTGCAATTAATATGCCTGTGCTTCTGTGGTTATTTTTTGAGAGGGGTCCTTTATACGTAACATTTTTGTTTTGTAACAGGAGGAAGGACACTTTGCCGAGTGTTAACACTCGGCAAAGAGGCCATTACCTGGTACTGGTTGACGACTTTGCCGAGTGTATCCGCCAAACACTCGGCAAAGGCATCATAAATTTTGGCGGGAGGGGCTTGTTTGCCGAGTGCCAAGGGGCAGGCACTCGGCAAACAATGGACTTTCGCCGAGTGTTAGCGGAAAATACACTCGGCAAAGTCTAAAATAAAACTGGCGGGAGGGGCTTGTTTGCCGAGTGCCAAGGGGCAGGCACTCGGCAAACCATGGATTTTCGCCGAGTGTTACCGGAAAATACACTCGGCAAACTTTATATCTTCACCGAGTGTCATTTAAAAATACACTCGGCAAACTATATATTTTCGCTGAGTGTCGACCGTCAGGCACTCGGGAAACGCTCCGTTGCCGTGACAGACCGTTAACGTCTTTGTGCCGAGTGTTTAATTTTGCCGAGTGTATTTTGGCACTTGACAAAGGGTTTGTTGAGTGCCCGACGATCGACACTCAGCAAACACACTGTTTACCGAGGAAAAGTTTGCCGAGTATAGTTCGCCGAGTGTTACACTCGGCAAACCCTTTGCCGAGTGTATTGGGGCCTTCGTCGAGTGCCTGGGGGCACTCGGCAAAAGAACTGGTTCCGGTAGTGCTTGTTCGTCCCTGTCCCTCGGTTCCCTCCCAGTTCTTTCTCTAAAACCCAAATCCTTACTAATCCTTACATGATTCTATCCCAAATCTATTCAAGACAACAATTGGTGAGTTAGAGCCATAACCTGCCACATTTACCTAGAAATTTTGAAACCGACAAAGCTTCAGCTTCAGATGCGCGACCACCATTGACGACCTCCCGAAGTTATTAATAATGGCCGAATTAGATGTACAATAGTCCAATCCAGCTCACCAAGTTTGTTTTGGTTGGTCGGGCGGATGCAGGTGATAAAATAGACTAGAGTCTGGGGCGCGCCTTTATTTCGCCCATTTCAGAACTGCTATAAGTACTACATAATGGGCAATGGCTTACATGATTAAGTGACAAATACAACTGATTTTGTATAAGGATCGGCAACCACTGCTTTAATCCGTTTATAAAGTTGATGAACTGTACATAAAACATTTCCCAGCCACAGCGTTGCTGTTCCATTCTCTTCAGAAAAAAAAAACGTCTTCTCTAGGCCACTCCTACAATTGAAAAGAACATTAGCACACTACATGAGTTCAACTGATACATGAACATGCTTGCACTGATGACAGGCAATGAGCATACGAGTACTGGAGAAAATAATGTATTCACGTGCGCATCTATGTGATGTTCCTGAAGTGATAAACAGTAACAGGCATAGCAAATGTATTGCAAACCAGGGCCTCACCCTTCCCACCAGAAATGGTAGAACTCTGCAGATGGATGTGCTGCCCGGAAGAAGAGTTGCAGACATTGTATGATATATGCAGAAATGTTTGACAAATCTTGTTTTTGTTATAAAAATTTTATCACGTTGGCACCATGCTATGTATTCATTTTCGAAATTCTGGTGTCACGGATGTCTTTGGCCATTGCTGGTATAAAGGAATTCTTCATCTGGATAATGACATGTCCAGCAAGGAAACAGTGCATCTTTGAAAGAGTGGGAATTTAAAGAAGCAAATGCCAGTAAGAAGTTTACCTGTATTGAAGACCAAGGTTAAAAGTGGGAAATAAAAAAAATGAGAAGTCACCATTTTTATGGAAAAATGAAGGTAGATAAACAGATTAATTAATCGAACCATACAGCAACAATTTCCTACATGTTACTAACATGTTGCTATCAAATACTACCCCATACAATTCAGTAGCTGATAACACAGGACTTATTAATATAATCACCAAAAAAGAAGGAAGCAATGTGCAGGTCATGAAACTTACATCTGCACCATGGTCCAGTAAAATCTTCATAGCAGCATCCTGATTTTCCATTGCAGCAATATGCAGTGGCGTCCCACAGTGAGACAATGAATTAATATCAGCTCCTTTTGAGAGTAACAGTTCTACCATTTCACACATTCCTATATTTAAGATAATTAATATTAGGATTTAAACAGTTGAGTCCAGAATGTGTCATTATATACAATCAGGCATTTCCCTTGCTTTTCATCTTGCCTTAAATGGATCCGTGTAAAATCATTTCTTGGTTCATTAAAAGAGTTGAAATGTTATCACCATACAATTTTAATATTAACTTGCAAAGATTAAACAAAAGTATGGGCGGTGGCAACTAATAGTTTTGAACCAGGATTTGGATAGCCAAATTTAAACACAATTGAAGTTGGCTGTCAGGCAAGAATCATCGTTCATGTATTTAAAGATATTTTTGCCAATCTAAAAACTTGAAGTATCCTAAATGATGAGGAATCAAGAAATATGAGATGCATGCATATAAGGGACCTTTTCCAACTGCAACATGGAGCGCAAGGTACACCCAAAATCCACAGGCTTGTCTGGATCGGCACCATGACCAAGAAGACAACTCACAGTATCTATGTTGCCAGCACAAACTGCATGACTAAGAGGTGTATTACCTATTGAAGTCATAAAAAGAAGAAGGTTACTGAATCAGATCTTCTCATAATAAAGAAAAGAAAAATCCATAGTGAGTTTCTTTAATTACAACAGGAATTTTAGTCTGCAAATCAAACATAAATATAAAGCTTTTGTATAACTCTATCATGCTTAGAACTTTAGATTACATGACACTGTCAATAAATGTTGCATTGTGAAGTATAATCCAAGACAGATATCTCGATGCAAGGCATAAACATTTTGCATCTTGATGCGCTTCCAGAAATAAATTATGTGCTGTTGATTCCAGCTGCATAACTACCCAAATAATGAAGATAAAATATCAGAAACAAAAACAGGGTAGCATTGTCTATACTATCTTCATACAGTTCACCTGTCGGGTACCTGTTTTGGGTAAAGCACAGCCATGTTCAAATTTTCATACTTTCTTCACAAGGTAAGGGCTAGTAGAATGGAAAACAAGAGTCCATAAAAGGCAGTGCGTCCATATTGCAGGTGGCCAGCTAGCTAATCAAGTGAGTAGTAAGCAAGCAAACAACGGGCCTGTGCTGTCACAGTCTGCAACTGGAATTTCCCAAAGAATCTTTAGGCATTTGGTGATTTGACCCGCATCTTTATCAGACTCCATGATTAATTTGCAATGATGCTGCTCTCTTATCTAAACTCTGATGGAGTAGCTAGGCTAGGCCAGTATAAAAACGGCACGAATCTACGTTTCATTCTCAGTGAAGTCAGGCTTTTTTGCAAGTCAGCAGCTTCACCTGGGGGCCTTAAACCCCAAAATACTAAAGGATGAAACGTAGCATGCACGAAGTAATATTGAATATTTTTCTTAACAATGAAGGGAGGTTTGTGTTGGGGCCTTACAGGTCTGCACTTGCTGTCGATGGCGCCATTGATGAAAGCCGCGCTGACGCTGGACAGGCCAAATCCAAATCCGAGAGCCCGGAATGCTGCCGATGCAAGGACAACACTTGAGGGCGAGAATCACAGGCGCAGCATGAACGGAGCCGTAGTGAAGCAGGGGACAAAGAGGTCTCACCGCCGTACGTCTCCGATAAGGTGACGACGCCGTCGCCGTCGCCGTCGAAGAACGCCGCGTGCCTGTGCAGCGCCGTCGCGCCGTCTCCGTACACCGCCGCCCGGCCCACTTCGCCACGGAAACCAGGAACGCGCCAGGAATCCATTCAGCAAACGGGTAGCGGAGGAAAGCAGAACGGGTACGGTAAAATTTTTCTCAACATAGGATCAAATCTAGTTATATGGAATTATTTAGTTTTGAAACTAAATCACTAAGTCTATGTTCAAATCAATTATGACTTAATTGAATCTCTTATTGAGATAACTCATTTGCATGATCATTAAAAAAGTGTTCAATTTATCAACATCAAGTTGGTAATATGCGGACTTACATACCACATAATCTAAATTCATAAAACTGCAATCATACGGCTCCTCCATTGTAGTTAGTATGTAAAAACTTTCCACATCTAAATATTTCCCATTTACGTCGTGTTGGTTATATTTTACACATAATAATATCACCACCTCAGCATATATCATGGGCATTAGAGACCCACAAAAGGTATTACTATCCGTCATTCATATAATACCTTAGGTCTCTTATGGGGATTTACACAGAAGCCCGTATGTTGATAACACTTTGAGGATAATTCCAGGTATTAGGAGGAGATTAATACCACATATTGAATGGCAGGAATCCAAAATGAATGCTACACACATTCAGTCCTCACATCCGCGTACATACCAAAGAATATCTAAACCAATGGTTCAGAACATATTTTATTTGTAACACATTACAAATAGCCTGCCAAATGCATTTTATTATCAAAAGTGTCATCATATATATGTGGCGGAACCGCCCAAGTTAAGCTGGTTTAAGTGCGCCTAATCGCTGTTAGAACAGCAATTATCTGAAACGCACCTAAAACAGCATAAGTCCGGTAGTCCATCGAGTGTCCCTCGGACTCCTCGAAGGATCCACGGCGTGTCTCATAACCATACATCAGGATAATATCCGCGATGGGATAATATCAACAAATATTACATTTTTACATACATAATTAAGAGGTACGAGTTATTACAAGACATAAGTTGAGGCAAACTTAGTGATGCAGTGTTAGACAAGCTCTAAGATTAAACATAAATAGTTCAGGAGAAGATGCGTCGATAAACTATTTTCTAGAGTATTGTGAGACTCAGGTCAATACTCTAGGTCTTCGGGGTCTCCTCCTCGGTAGCTTCCTGTGGAGCTTCTGAAAGATAACCACAAGGGGAAAACCCTGAGTACGGGATACTCAGCAAGTCTTACCCGACTAACTAATATAATAGTTTTTCTTTGGAATGCATGTCAGCCTTTGGGTGTGCTTGGTTGACACAATTTTTGCCGAAAAAGCTTACTACGAGTGAGGCCTTAGTTTTGTCTTTTATTTTAGTTAAGTCATTACCTAACCATTCTAGATGATAACAGAAGTAAAACAATCACAGCTGTTAATTCATACAGTACTTGGCAACAGAAGATTTTATATCGCATGAGTTCATACTACGAAGCTTAACAGCGATCAAGTGCATTCATAACCGAGAATTGCGGCGATCCGGATCAATTTACATCCTGTAGGAGAGTACCCTGATCACCAGCATTATACGACTGTCCAGGTCGTACTAACAACCTCTCGATTAGCAAAGTCAATGATTAGGAATACAACTACCCGGACCCAGGGATGCACCCCCACATGGGACCCCACGTCTGGCCTGATCTCCATGTGAGTTTCAGGCTACACCCCTGCCAATCTCCAGCACGTCAAGCGCGGGTACGAAGCATTCCTGATCATAGAATTTACTAATCTACTGGGCTTTACTGGTCCCATACCCAGTAAGTGATCAGATGCTTATCACTTGATCAATGGTTAAGACACGAATCGGTCCTTAACCAAATTAATCTAGTAGACAGAACTACATCTCTAGCTTCTATCCGTTTTCATACTCCAAACTATCCTTTATAAGCAACATGTATGACTTAAGAGTTTTCCTTAAGGTTGGTAAACCAATCATGTAAGCAAGTAAGCAATGCTAAATTTGGGTAGTTTCTAGGATTTGAACAAGTGGCAAAGATGTCCTTAAATCAAGGCAGGATCATACACAAGAATAGGTTTCATCCAACTCCTAGACTTAGTGCATACAATAAACAAATAACCTATAACTAGTCACATGAAATAACGACTCCAAAATAGATAGGTATAAATGCACCGGGGCTTGCCTTGATCGCTAAAAAGATTAGTAGAAGCCGACGGATTTGCTTCACAGGGAACAAATTCAAACACTTCGTCAGACTCCAAGGGTCCTTCTGAAAATTCCCAGTAATCCTCTTCTGGTGCTTCTGGATCTACGTCATATACATGCAGGGGTTAGAATGCAAACTTTTTTGAATAACAGACTATACAACTTTCCTTCATGATAAAGTTGCAAGCCAACAAGGACTATACGACTTTATCATGATAAAGTTGCAAGTCAACACACAAAAATCTAAAAGATTAACTTATATTTTTATTTTTCTCATTTAACCCTTCCTATAGCTTTTTCTTTAATTTTTAGAAAAGGTGGTAATAATTTCTAACTTGAAAATCTAATTTCCTATGGGTTAAGAATCATTTGTGATTGATAAAGTATTATTCATATTTTTATACATTGTATAAATATTAAGTATTTATTTAATTACCTTAAAAGGAAGGCATTAAATAAATATCCTAATTTTTATTATTTTCCTAGGGTGTAAAAATTTTAATGCATAAAGGAAAATAAAATAAGCCTAACAAAATTGGTTTCACTAATTTTGGACACTCCTACAAATTTATGTGATTAAAATGGTGTAAAACGCATTTAAACGAATTATTTTGCTAAAGGAAATCTAATTTTTCCCGAAAATCACCCGGAATACTTTTCTTACTCACCCACTCTCTACCCTCTCACACGAACACTGGGCCCCATGGCGCGGACCCCACCTCTCCTATTCATCTATACCCGCCGGCCTTAAACTCCACTGCTGGGCCTACTGGGCCGATTCCTTCTTTCTTATTCTCCTTTAACCCGGTTCCAGCCCAAACAACCCACTGTCCCTTTTCCTCTTTTCGCGCAACTTTCAGCCTGCCCCACTGGCCTACCAGCCTGCTGGACCTCACGGGCCCCCGGCCTACCAAACCAGGCCAATGATTCCGCATCGGCTCCTGGGCCTACGCGACGCCGGCCCGCGAACTGCTCCGGCCTCCGGCCTCCTTTCCATCTCTCGCCGACCGCGCGCTTCACTGGGCCATCACGATGCGCCGGCCCACAGACGGCCGCGCCGCTTCGGCCTCCTTCTCCTCCCCCCCCCCCTTCTCACTGTCGCGCGGGCCCGAGCGCCCGGACTCTTCTTCCTCCTCCCGCCAAAAACGCGCCCGTGACAGGGGGCGGCGCGGCTCGCCGGCCGGCGCCCCACCGGCGGCGAAGCTTGGTCAGGGCAGCACCTCTATACCTTCACACACCCGTGCGCAGTGACAGCTCCCCGGGAGATGGCCGGAGCCATCCCCGCCACGGCGACGGGCGGCAACACTCTCGGCCGGTGGTGACTACTCACGATAACGGCTTAACCTACTCAAACATCTACCCCGACACCATCCTAGGACCCCAAGGACTCGACTACGATTACTCAAGAAGGAAGAGAGACAACGCAAGGTGGTTCTCACCGTGAGCGGGCGGTGCGACGGCGGCGGACAGAAGCAACGGCGAGCACGGTTACTTTGGCATGGATGTTGGACAACAACTGGTCTGGGGTGTAGCTGGGGTGTCTGTGGAGGAGTAGGCGAGAGGAATTGACGGGAGGTGAGATGTGGCGGTGGAATTTTGCTCGGCGGCGGTGCTCGGGCAGAGGAGAGCGGGCGGCGGTAAAAAGAAGATGGTGAAACGGCGGCGCGGGAGCAGTAAGTATATGAACGGTTTACCGCGCGCATGGCTGCCACCGTGGTCTACCCCTAGGCTTGCGTGGTGAGGAGGTGGCCTAGTCGTCGTGCTGGCGAGCTATCGGAAGCGGCGGCGGCGACACGTCAAGCTCGGTTCTGCTGTTCTTTCCCTCGATAACTTCTGACGCCCAAGGTTCAGAACCTCCCCACGGTAGAATTCCAATCCAACGGTGCTCCGGTGTCCGAATCAAAGTTGGAGATAAACTCGAGTTTTTCAAGTTGTCTATAAACCTTTGTTCGAGATAATCATCAGAAAGCCGTCAAAGTTTAAATTTGCTCGGGCAAAAGTCTGAACTCCTTTTATACTTCCATTCAGCTTCGTCAGTCGGTGACAGTGTTATGGAGCTCACTTGATGACTCGATTTCGTGGTCTAATCCTTCTGCCCTCAGTCCAACTTCTTCTCAAACATGTTCTATATTGTCCCAATGTTCCATTTTGCTCATGAACAAGTACCTCCCTTTAGCTATATTGCCCTGAATTCGAGCCCCAAGTTGATACACTGCTGATTTTCAGACTTAGTCAAAATTCAGAGTTTCAGTCGACTTGTGATTTTGTGCTGACTTTGAGCTCGAGTTTGACTTCCTTCCTTTTACTGTTCCTGGCCAACAACACATGATTATTGTAGTTCAAAGTCTATATTTCAACATGGTATAGTTGTTCTGGTGCACTTGGTTGAAAAATTCTCCAGAAATCAATTTCCAAAATGGACTCTGAGGCTGTTTTCTCTGAATTCCTATTTTCGGACGGTGAACAGTAACTGAGTTTTTCTTTTTCTTTCTTTGATTCCTCTGAGATAATTAGCACTATTTCAATTCCGAATTTTTTGATCCTTCAGTTCCAATCACTCTTACACTTGTATTCCACACTTTTGACAAATTTTTCTAAATTTCAAATTTGAAATTCAAATTTCGGTCAAAATTTGGCCGAATTTGGGAATTTGTACCAATTTCCTTTCTTTTTCTTTTGGATTTCTTTCTAATTTCTCATAGTCATTGTAATACTTCAAATGGCACTTATTACAGCCTCTCCCCCTTAAAGAAATCTCGTCCCGAGATTCCCGGGGTTAAATTCTCGGTTTTTGGAATGGAAAGGAAACTGCGTCAGATCATTTATTCTTTCTTTTTCTGTACAAGGATAGTGGTATGGTGGTCTTTGGTCATCTGTCCCTGACGGTTTCAAATAACTCTGGATATTTAGACTCTAGGTCTTCCGCTTTTTCCCAAGTAGCTTCGTCCGGAGTATGATTTTTCCATTGCACTTTATAAAACGTGATACTCCGGGTTCGGGTATCGCGCGTCTTTTGATCCGGAATTTTAACAGGTTTTTCTTCATATGTTAGGTCGGGCTCGAGCTCAATTTCTGGATCTCCTAAAATTTCTTCTGGGACCCTTAGGCATTTCTTAAGCTGGGATACATGAAATACGTCATGTATAGAAGCAAGTTGATCAGGCAATGACAGCTTATATGCTACAGGACCTTTTCGTTCCAAGATTTCATAGGGACCAATATATCTCGGGGCTAATTTACCCTTTACTCCAAAGCGCTGTACGCCTTTCATTGGGGATACCTTTAAGTATACAAAATCTCCGGTAGAAAATTCCAAGAATCGTCTTCTTTTGTCGGAATAACTCTTTTGCCGGGACTGAGCTACTTCTAAGTGCTTGCGAATTTTCTGGATCTTTTCCTCGGTTTCCATAACCAGGTCCGATCCCAGGTGTGTCCTTTCTCCTACTCCTGACCAATTCAGAGGAGTTCGGCATCTTCGACCATACAAAGCTTCGAAAGGTGCCATTTTAATGCTAGCTTGATAGCTATTATTATAGGAGAACTCGGCTAGGGGTAAACATTCATCCCATAGCTTAGAGAAGGTAAGGACACATGCTCTTAACATGTCTTCTAAAATTTGATTGACCCTCTCTGTCTGTCCTCCAGTTTGAGGATGATAAGCAGAACTTCTAATGAGGGTAGTACCCATATCCTTTTGCAGTTGCTCCCAGAATCTGGAAACAAACTGGGAACCTCGATCGGAGATTATGGTTTTTGGCACTCCGTGCAAAGATACAATTCGGGCTATATAGAGTTTGGCATATGTCGACACCTGGTAAATTGTTTTGACTGGAATAAAATGAGCCGACTTAGTAAGGCGGTCGACAATAACCCAAATGGAGTCATACCCCTTTGAAGTGGTAGGTAATCCTACTATGAAATCCATAGAAATATCTTCCCACTTCCAGACAGGAATTTCTGAGGGTTGTAACAAACCTGCCGACTTCTGTAGTATGGGTTTAACTCTTTGGCAAGTGTCACATTCTGACACATATCTTTCAATTTCCGGTTTCATTTTAGCCCACCAAAATCTTTGCCTTAAATCTTGGTACATTTTATTGGTTCCGGGATGAATGGAGAACTTGGATGAATGTGCTTCTTCTAGGATTAATCTTTTCAGGTTCTCATCTTCCGGAACTACTATCCTGTTCTTGAAATATAGTCCTCCGTCTTCTTCTTGATTAAGTTCAGGAATCTTCCCCTCGGCTTTTTGCTGATAAAGTGCTTTAATCCATGGGTCTTCTTTTTGGGCTGTCATGATTCTTTCTTTTAGGGTATCTTGAATCATAATATTCTGGAGGGTGCCTTGTTTTACTATTTCCAAACTTAATTCTCCCATTTCTTCGCACAGGGTCTTCAGGTTAGACTGGACGGTAGTGCAATGGCATTGGGCCTTTCTGCTCAAGGCGTCGGCCACCACGTTAGCTTTACCAGGATGGTAATGAATCTCTAGTTCATAGTCTTTAATCAATTCCAGCCACCGTCTTTGTCTCATGTTTAAGTCCATCTGAGTGAAGATATACTTCAAGCTCTTGTGGTCGGTAAAGATACGACACTCACTACCTAAAAGATAGTGTCGCCATATCTTTAGTGCATGCACTACGGCAGCAAGCTCTAAGTCATGAGTAGGGTAATGCTCTTCATGACGCTTCAACTGACGAGAAGCATAAGCAATAACCCTGCCTTCTTGCATTAGAACACACCCGATGCCTGTTCCTGAGGCATCGCAGTAGACATCAAAGGGTTTTTCTATGTCAGGTTGAGCTAGTACTGGGGCTGTAGTCAACAATTTTTTTAAGATTTGGAATGATTCTTCACATTCAGGTTTCCATTCAAATTTCGTGTCCTTCTTTAATAACTCGGTGATTGGCTTAGAAACCTTAGAGAAATTGGGAATGAATCTACGGTAATAGCCAGCCATTCCCAAGAAGCTCCTTACTTCATGAACAGAAGTTGGTGATTTCCAATCCAGTATATCCTTGACTTTTCCGGGATCTACTTCAATTCCTTTTTCGGACAGTATGTGCCCAAGGAATGGAACCTTCTTTAACCAAAATTCGCACTTACTAAATTTGGCATACAGCTGGTGTTCCCGGAGTCTATTTAGGACAATGCGCAAGTGTTGCGCATGTTCCTCTTCATTTTTAGAAAAGACAAGGATATCGTCTATAAAGACAACCACAAATTTATCCAGCTCTGGCATGAATACTGAATTCATGAGATACATGAAATGCGCTGGGGCATTTGTCAATCCGAAAGACATAACCAAATACTCATATAGTCCATATCGGGTTGAAAAAGCTATTTTTGGTATGTCTTCGGGTTTTATCTTAATCTGGTGGTACCCTGACCGAAGGTCGATTTTTTAAAAGACCTTAGCTCCGGACAACTGGTCGAACAACAAGTCAATCCGTGGCAGCGGATACTTGTTTTTGATGGTTACCGCATTCAAGGGACGGTAATCCACACATAGTCTTAAGGTACCATCCTTCTTTTTAACAAATAGGGCTGGACAGCCCCATGGTGAAGTACTAGGCTGGACAAAACCCTTATCCAACAATTCTTGGAGTGGTGTTTTTAATTCTGCTAGCTCTTTAGGTGGCATTCGATACGGTCTTCTAGAAATAGGAGCGGTGCCGGGTTCTAGCTCAATAGTGAATTCTACCGCTCTGTCAGGCGGTAGCCCAGGCAAATCTTCTGGAAATACATCTAGGAACTCATTAACGACAGGAATAGATTCTAGAGTCACTGCTCTAGTCTTTTTGACCATTTGGTCCAAACAAGGTTGAACGGGTAATTGGAGTTCGAAAGAGTGGCCTTGGTCATCTTTCATGCTAACGACCCGTGTAACCATATTAATTTGGACTTCATGTGCTTTCATCCAATTTACTCCCAAAATAAGGTCTATTCCTTGATCTTCCAGAATTAAAGGATAAGCTCCCACTTTATTTCCTTCTAGGTTTAAAATCACATTACGAGCTACTTGATTGGTATTCTGTGTGGCACCAGTAGCTTGAATAGCATATTTGACATCTAAGGTATGAACTTCTAGTTGATGTTGGGTAACAAACTTTTTACTCATAAAAGTATGCGATGCACCGGAATCAAACAAAACCATAGCAGGATAGTTGTTAACAGGGTACATACCTACTAGGATTGGCTCCCCTTCTAGAATTTCTTCTACAGTCATATAGTGAGCCTGCCCCGTCTTGGTGTTGACAAACTTGCGACGGACAAACTTTTGTCCAGTGCCTTGGCCCGAGGTCTGAGCCTTCAAGTTCGCGTTTCCCCCAATCTTGGGAAAACGACAGTCTCGGGCGAAATGTCCTGGCTTCCCACAGTTGAAACAAACCTGTGGGGTTCCCGAAGGAGTAGGGTTACGAAACCCGAAAGGTGGTGCAGTTCCAGGACGAGGGGCAGCACTGGGAGCTCTGGCATTCCAGGACTGGAAAGGCCGTTGCTGGAATGAAGGACGATACATGGGTCGGGGAGGACCTCTATATACCATCCTCATCCTCTGAGGAGCATTTCCAAAATTTCCAGAAGGAACAGCTTTCCTCTTTAATGCTTCTTCCTTCTTCAATGTTTCATCCAACGCTTTCATCTTTTCTTCTGCGGTAATGGCTATACTTACCACGGAACTGTAATCAGCGAAAGTGCAGGTGGATAACTTTTCCTGCATTCTTGTATTAAGTCCTCGGAGATAACAATCCCTCTTTCTGGTTTCAGTATTAACATGCTCTGGAGCATATTGAGCTAAGTGATCGAACTCATTGGTATATGCCAGAATACTGCGAGTTCCTTGTTGCAGTCCCAAGAACTGTTCCAACTTCATTCTCATGACACCTTCCGGTATAAACTGCGTCCGAAAGGCTTCCTTAAAATCTTCCCATGTGACTTCCCTTCCCACTGGCTGCCTGGCCAGATAACTGGTCCACCAAGTTGCTGCGGGACCTTGAAGCTGAAGCCCCGCAAATTCGGCCTTCTGAACGGCAGTACATTGGGGAATTACTCGAAATTTTTGCTCCATGGCCTGAAGCCACTCGTTAGCCTCCAAAGGATGCTGAGCTTTTAAGAAGACTGGGGGACGTGTTTCCAGAAATTGGGTGTAGGACACCCCCTGCTCCGGATCCCTCCTACGTCCACCGTTGCCGGTGTTCTGCACTATCATCTGAAGTAATCGGGCTTGCTCTGCCCCGGAATTCATCAAACTGGCTATCGCGTCAGCCAATGTAGGTGCTCTGGGTAAATCCCCTTCCTGTCCTCCGGAACCTGAAGCTCGGGGTTCTCTGGGATCCGTCATGCTGCCAAGAGTAACAAGATATTAATATCTACGATGCATTTTTATCAACAACTTTCGGCATACTAGCATATCACATATCACAGCATGCTCATACACAAACCATACTTATGTACATACTTATTTATATTACATGCCTAGGAGTTAATATTTACAAAACCCCCTTAGTGCCACTTGTCCATCACCCATATCTTACAAGAATATATTACAACATTTTCAACTAAGTTCGTTTCAACCGTCATAAGGGAAAATGCCCAGTTCTTCGGCATTTAATCCCAGTCGTGCCATGGCTTCTTGCAGGACGTCTTGGTCCACGATCATCAGAGTTTGTCCTGGGGGAGCAACAGGTGGAGCTTGATTGACAGAATTTTCGCTTCCAGACTCCGGTCCGTAGTCACTCCAAGTGCGAGAAGTGTCAGAGGTGCTAATTCTAGAATTTCCTTCCATCTCTTCTGGCTCCTCTTCTTCTTCGCCTTCCTGTTCTTCTTCTCCCCACTGCTGCATGGGACCATAGCCCTGAGGATCTAGTCCATCGGCATTGGCATTGGCCCACGCAAACTGTTGATTGCCCGCAGGGACTTCGCCCTGATCATCTTCCATGTCCACATCAAAGCCTTCCAAATTCTCGTGAGCATATAAATCTATCTCAGGATCT
The DNA here is from genome assembly GCF_000263155.2 of Setaria italica. NCBI lineage: Eukaryota > Viridiplantae > Streptophyta > Magnoliopsida > Poales > Poaceae > Setaria > Setaria italica. Next base: position 26,918,387 of record NC_028453.1, on the reverse strand, counting down.
GCCGGGGGCACTAGATCTTCCTCCATTTCTATCACAGGTACTAGTTGATCCGCTTCCTCCGGATTCGGTGGTTGAGGTTCTTCTGGTGGGGGAGGTGGTGGAACATTGATAATATTTTGTGCAGGTGCTTGAGCCTGCATTTCTTCCAGGGCTAGACGAAGTGATAAAATCTCGTCTAGTTGCTGAAATCTTTCCGCCTCCAGCCTATGGACATTGGACTCAGCTTCTTCTCTTGCTCTATCTGCCATGCTTCGACTTGCTTCGATGAACCCTTGCATTGCCCGAAGTTTCTCTTCATAATCTTCAATTCGCCTGGACTGCTCTCGCATTGCCTTTTCCATCTCATGCTCCCTTGCCATTGCCGCCTTCTTGTACATTTCCTTGTCATACCGGGCACCCATCACTTCCATTCTAGTATCTTCGTTCTTCTGCCTCTGATTATAATACTCCCGGATACAAGCTTGATGTAAGTTGTACATAGCGGTCATGTAGTCAGAAGCAGCAGCCACCAACACATCGTGCTCCACACGAGATGTGTTCTTTAAGGCTTTAATCCTCCGCTTCCATACCCCGTCATCTTGATGCTTGATTGGATAGAATCGAGCAGAGCTCGACCCTATTTCCACCTTATGATTCTCACACAGCTCATTAAGAGCTGTCATGGCTGCCCTTTCTATAGTATCATTGAATTCAAAACTCGATTCCATTACTTCCTCCAAACGCCAGTTAGATCGGGTATCATCATCTGGGATATGCACATACACTGTGCAATATTGCTTATGGCCGGTATCTTCCTTTCTCCAATAATACTCTGGGGGACTATGAAAACCCAACTCTTGTAGTGTCTTCCAGAGTAACTGCACGAACCCCGGTTTGTCCAGATAACGACCACGGGTCCACCCATCCCTATCCGTGTAACCTTCTTCGAACATCCTAAAAAAGAAACGAGGTCAGGTCTAGCGGCACTCACCAAACCCAAAAGTTTTAAACATGCAATGCAATTATGATGCAACGATTCCTACGTACTTTCAGACTCATATACACACTCGTAGAAAAATTGGTGGCATCGTAATCTTTCCCTAAATAATAAACTACCGAATACTAGCGACACGCAGCAAACAGTTAGCATCTGCAAAACAATCAACCCGTTAACACTACTGCCACCTATGACTCTTGTTTTTATTATTTTTAAAATAGAGTCTCAGCATTTAAAAGGTAATATTTGTTGATTATCCCAACCTACAGCTCTGATACCAGCTGTGGCGGAACCGCCCAACTTAAGCTGGTTTAAGTGCGCCTAATCGCTGTTAGAACAGCAATTATCTGAAACGCACCTAAAACAGCATAAGTCCGGTAGTCCGTCGAGTGTCCCTCGGACTCCTCGAAGGATCCACGGCGTGTCTCATAACCATACATCAGGATAATATCCGCGATGGGATAATATCAACAAATATTATATTTTTACATACATAATTAAGAGGTACGAGTTATTACAAGACATAAGTTGAGGCAAACTTAGTGATGCAGTGTTAGACAAGCTCTAAGATTAAACATAAATAGTTCAGGAGAAGATGCGTCGATAAACTGTTTTCTAGAGTATTGTGAGACTCAGGTCAATACTCTAGGTCTTCGGGGTCTCCTCCTCGGTAGCTTCCTGTGGAGCTTCTGAAAGATAACCACAAGGGGAAAACCCTGAGTACGGGATACTCAGCAAGTCTTACCCGACTAACTAATATAATAGTTTTTCTTTGGAATGCATGTCAGCCTTTGGGTGTGCTTGGTTGACACAATTTTTGCCGAAAAAGCTTACTACGAGTGAGGCCTTAGTTTTGTCTTTTATTTTAGTTAAGTCATTACCTAACCATTCTAGATGATAACAGAAGTAAAACAATTACAGCTGTTAATTCATACAGTACTTGGCAACAGAAGATTTTATATCGCATGAGTTCATACTACGAAGCTTAACAGCGATCAAGTGCATTCATAACCGAGAATTGCGGCGATCCGGATCAATTTACATCCTGCAGGAGAGTACCCTGATCACCAGCATTATACGACTGTCCAGGTCGTACTAACAACCTCTCGATTAGCAAAGTCAATGATTAGGAATACAACTACCCGGACCCAGGGATGCACCCCCACATGGGACCCCACGTCTGGCCTGATCTCCATGTGAGTTTCAGGCTACACCCCTGCCAATCTCCAGCACGTCAAGCGCGGGTACAAAGCATTCCTGATCATAGAATTTACTAATCTACTGGGCTTTACTGGTCCCATACCCAGTAAGTGATCAGATGCTTATCACTTGATCAATGGTTAAGACACAAATCGGTCCTTAACCAAATTAATCTAGTAGACAGAACTACATCTCTAGCTTCTGTCCGTTTTCATACTCCAAACTATCCTTTATAAGCAACATGTATGACTTAAGAGTTTTCCTTAAGGTTGGTAAACCAATCATGTAAGCAAGTAAGCAATGCTAGATTTGGGTAGTTTCTAGGATTTGAACAAGTGGCAAAGATGTCCTTAAATCAAGGCAGGATCATACACAAGAATAGGTTTCATCCAACTCCTAGACTTAGTGCATACAATAAACAAATAACCTATAACTAGTCACATGAAATAACGACTCCAAAATAGATAGGTATAAATGCACCGGGGCTTGCCTTGATCGTTAAAAAGATTAGTAGAAGCCGACGGATTTGCTTCACAGGGAACAAATTCAAACACTTCGTCGGACTCCAAGGGTCCTTCTGAAAATTCCCAGTAATCCTCTTCTGGTGCTTCTGGATCTACGTCATATACATGCAGGGGTTAGAATGCAAACTTTTTTGAATAACAGACTATACAACTTTCCTTCATGATAAAGTTGCAAGCCAACAAGGACTATACGACTTTATCATGATAAAGTTGCAAGTTAACACACAAAAATCTAAAAGATTAACTTATATTTTTATTTTTCTCATTTAACCCTTCCTATAGCTTTTTCTTTAATTTTTAGAAAAGGTGGTAATAATTTCTAACTTGAAAATCTAATTTCCTATGGGTTAAGAATCATTTGTGATTGATAAAGTATTATTCATATTTTTATACATTGTATAAATATTAAGTATTTATTTAATTACCTTAAAAGGAAGGCATTAAATAAATATCCTAATTTTTATTATTTTCCTAGGGTGTAAAAATTTTAATGCATAAAGGAAAATAAAATAAGCCTAACAAAATTGGTTTCACTAATTTTGGACACTCCTACAAATTTATGTGATTAAAATGGTGTAAAACTCATTTAAACGAATTATTTTGCTAAAGGAAATCTAATTTTTCCCGAAAATCACCCGGAATACTTTTCTTACTCACCCACTCTCTACCCTCTCACACGAACACTGGGCCCCACGGCGCGGACCCCACCTCTCCTATTCATCTATACCCGCCGGCCTTAAACTCCACTGCTGGGCCTACTGGGCCGATTCCTTCTTTCTTATTCTCCTTTAACCCGGTTCCAGCCCAAACAGCCCACTGTCCCTTTTCCTCTTTTTGCGCAACTTTTAGCCTGCCCCACTGGCCTACCGGCCTGCTGGACCTCACGGGCCCCCGGCCTACCAAACCAGGCCAATGATTCCGCATCGGCTCCTGGGCCTACGCGACGCCGGCCCGCTAACTGCTCCGGCCTCCGGCCTCCTTTCCATCTCTCGCCGACCGCGCGCTTCACTGGGCCGTCACGATGCGCCGGCCCACAGACGGCCGCGCCGCTTCGGCCTCCTTCTCCTCCCCCTCCCTTCTCACTATCGCGCGGGCCTGAGCGCCCGGACTCTTCTTCCTCCGCCCGCCAAAAACGCGCCCGTGACAGGGGGCGGCGCGGCTCGCCGGCCGGCGCCCCACCGGCGACGAAGCTTGGTCAGGGCAGCACCCCTATACCTTCACACACCCGTGCGCAGTGACAGCTCCCCGGGAGATGACCGGAGCCATCCCCGCCACGGCGACGGGCGGCAACACTCTCGGCCGGTGGTGACTACTCACGATAACGGCTTAACCTACTCAAACATCTACCCCGACACCATCCTAGGACCCCAAGGACTCGACTACAATTACTCAAGAAGGAAGAGAGACAGCGCAAGGTGGTTCTCACCGTGAGCGGGCGGTGTGACGACGGCGGACAGAAGCAACGGCGAGCACGGTTACTTTGGCATGGATGTTGGACAACAACTGGTCTGGGGTGTAGCTGGGGTGTCTGTGGAGGAGTAGGCGAGAGGAATTGATGGGAGGTGAGATGTGGCGGTGGAATTTTGCTCGGCGGCGGTGCTCGGGCAGAGGAGAGCGGGCGGCGGTAAAAAGAAGATGGTGAAACGGCGGCGCGGGAGCAGTAAGTATATGAACGGTTTACCGCGCGCATGGCTGCCACCGTGGTCTACCCCTAGGCTTGCGTGGTGAGGAGGTGGCCTAGTCGTCGTGCTGGCGAGCTATCGGAAGCGGCGGCGGCGACACGTCAAGCTCGGTTCTGCTGTTCTTTCCCTCGATAACTTCTGACGCCCAAGGTTCAGAACCTCCCCACGGTAGAATTCCAATCCAACGGTGCTCCGGTGTCCGAATCAAAGTTGGAGATAAACTCGAGTTTTTCAAGTTGTCTATAAACCTTTGTTCGAGATAATCATCAGAAAGCCGTCAAAGTTTAAATTTGCTCGGGCAAAAGTCTGAACTCCTTTTATACTTCCATTCAGCTTCGTCAGTCGGTGACAGTGTTATGGAGCTCACTTGATGACTCGATTTCGTGGTCTAATCCTTCTGCCCTCAGTCCAACTTCTTCTCAAACATGTTCTATATTGTCCCAATGTTCCATTTTGCTCATGAACAAGTACCTCCCTTTAGCTATATTGCCCTGAATTCGAGCCCCAAGTTGATACACTGCTGATTTTCAGACTTAGTCAAAATTCAGAGTTTCAGTCGACTTGTGATTTTGTGCTGACTTTGAGCTCGAGTTTGACTTCCTTCCTTTTACTGTTCCTGGCCAACAACACATGATTATTGTAGTCCAAAGTCTATATTTCAACATGGTATAGTTGTTCTGGTGCACTTGGTTGAAAAATTCTCCAGAAATCAATTTCCAAAATGGACTCTGAGGCTGTTTTCTCTGAATTCCTATTTTCGGACGGTGAACAGTAACTGAGTTTTTCTTTTTCTTTCTTTGATTCCTCTGAGATAATTAGCACTATTTCAATTCCGAATTTTTTGATCCTTCAGTTCCAATCACTCTTACACTTGTATTCCACACTTTTGACAAATTTTTCTGAATTTCAAATTTGAAATTCAAATTTCGGTCAAAATTTGGCCGAATTTGGGAATTTGTACCAATTTCCTTTCTTTTTCTTTTGGATTTCTTTCTAATTTCTCATAGTCATTGTAATACTTCAAATGGAACTTATTACAATATACCATCCCTACAATTAGTGTGCCAGAAAGAGTGATGATCTAACAAGATCTCTCAACTCCCAAATTAAAATAAGAAGGGGAGAAATATGGTCACTAAGGATATAGCTTATTACAAGCATTCGTGAAAATAGGGGGAAACATCCTCCAAGATAGTAAATGCAAATCAACATCATGCATGTTGTTAAACACTTTATGGGCATTCAAATCCAAACTCTATGAATGTTCAGCATTAAAAACCTAGTACATGTGCACATAAATTTAGGCACTGGATCATTTGAACACCCTAACTCTATCATTGTGGGAAATAAGATAAGAGTTCTAAAGGGTTAATATTTCACATGCTATATTGGTTCCATTGAATCAATTATACAAAGACTACAAATTGTCAACCTATGCTTCAAAAAATTGTTGTACACCTTTAAACTGGATCCAGACAAAAATCCTAGGCAAAGTGTATCAACACCCAAATTAGGTCAAAGCGAAGGTGACAATTATGGAGAATTTCTCTCGTTCACTAGTGAGAGATATTTACCATAGTAATATCATCTTCTCACAAATGCATTCTTTATGAAACAAAGGTGGTGAGATAATGAGATATTGTAGCAATAGTTTTACACAGAGACCAAGCAACATACCCTCGTGGTATATGTGAAAATTATGTTTCCATATTTTATTGGCAGATCAAATAACTTTGATAGATTTGGATATACAAGTCTTCGACAGACTTCATGTTCTAAATCTAAATAAAATTGCAACATATATTGTGTATTACTCAAGTCACCAATGACTTGAAATAGTCAAGTTGATTGTAGTACAACTGACTAAGTGAGTATCTTCCGTAGAATGATTACTCCAATCACTATGATTTGCACGTGTGTTCGTAAATAAATCTAACTTGGATTTTCCATCATCTCAACACACAAACAAACAAGCAATCATTTCATGATGGAATTTGAGATGACGATTTAGGTAAACCAAACTATGCTTAAGTTTACGACTTATGCATATATATTAGTTTATCAATATTCAATTGATATTGTATACCAATATTCAAATAATATTGGACAAACATATCCATCAACACTTGTGATCATTCAATCCCTAAAGATGGATCAATATCCATTTAGACCTTGGGATGATAAACTTAGTGCCAACAAAGTGCTTGTGTATTATACAAATTACAACAGGCCTGATATTGCATTTATAGATACCTTACTATAGCACAAATTAGTGCAACTCCAACAACACCATACTGGTGGGATTCAAAAAAAGGATATCCACAGATATCTAAATGGTACTAAAAAGTCTTGATTTATTATTTCGAGACATGACAAAGTAGGATATCAAGATACTGGCTAATTGATCCCCATATTGCCAAATCATAGACTGATATAGATAATAAAAGTTTTCATGTGAGTCATCAAAATGAACTTTAATATAAACTTTTATCTATCATTCTGAAGCATCACATGTATATGTATGACCTCACTGAATGATAAAATGTGATTCCATCAAATCACTAAACATTATCCATAAATGATAATGCAACTTGTATTGCTCGGATGAAACCATATTACAAATGAGCAATATCATTAACTTATTGCCCAAAATATTTTATCCTCATTTTCACAAAGTGAGGGAATGGACATCTTGCAAAATATACTCACTAATGTACTTATCCACCACTACATCGTAGAATGGTGTTCATGGTAAGTGGTGAGTGACAACTTTAACTTTTGCAAGGCTCAGGGGGAGACTCTCCTAAAATTCTATTCTATCCAACATCATATTGTACTCTTTTACCAATATGAGTTTTTCCTCACAAAGGTTTCTCATCAAAGGTTTTAATGAGGCAATATCAATACACAAATATATGTCATATCACCTATTTTCCCCACAGGTGGTATTCAAGACATATTACATGTCATATCCGTTTTCTCTACAAGAGTTTTTAAGAAGGTATAAAAGATATATAATTCCTTCTCATATTTTCCTATTAGGTTTTGGGGAAGGTTATTCGAATATGATCCTTAGATCATAATATTATTGATCTCCAAACTCACTTATGAGTTTTCCTTTTCAAGATTTTTCTCATATGAGTTTACAATGAGACAATAATCTAAATATGTTATATCATTTTCTCCTTATATTTTTCCACTGGGTTTTAAAGGAGTTTTAATGGCATATGGACATACAAGTTGGTTTCTCCTCAATATTTTTCCCATAGAGTTTTTGGAGAAGGTTTTCCCTTATGATAATCAAACATAATTGAATAAGGATGACATGAAGCTTACAACTAGCTAATTGATCAAGGGGGAGTGTTGTGAAATATTTTTTTAGTGATCAACTAGGATTAGAGACAACTGTACAGGACCTTTCATGGAAGGGTGTGAATTCCAAGGGATATGGTGACCTTTGGGCATGTCCTCACCTCTTATATAAATATGTAACCATACCACTCATTTAATTAATGGAGAGAATCCTCGTATTCATTCTTTCACTCCATGTTTCTACTTTTAACCGTAGAGACAGTGGTGTGGCGTTGGACCCGTCGTGCATCCACAGCTTGTTAGTGGCAGATTGTAATCATGCTCCATGATGAATGCAAATCCTAATTCCAAAAAAAAAAAACAGGGACGAGTTACAGCATGATGAATGCAAGTCCTAATTCCAAAAAAAAAAAAACAGGGACGAGTTACATGGTACTGTTTTAGAAAAGGGAAATGATCTATCAAATCCTAATAGCATAGATCCCAGATCATCAAAATTAAATTGGACCGGATTAATTGTACAAAGTTTTTTTTCCTCGAAACACAATACACATAGATATGTACGCATGTTCATTGATATAAATACATGTACATAATCGTACCTCTATTAGCACTATGATTTGATAAAGTCACCATGGGATGGGCACGTCTCCTGTCATGGTAAGAAATAGCATCGTAGTATCCATTCTGAGTTGATAATTGAATCTGTGTGAGTAAATCTAACTGAGCTACGCTGAATTCGTCTCCGATTGTAAATATTTGATGGTTAAGATAAGATGATTAGTACTCCTGAAAAAAAGGATAAGATCATTAGTAGGAATATAGTTCAAGTGCTTCAACCAACGAAACTTTGAGGAATTAATTGTAAACCTGAGTGCCTTACACGGTTGGAAATATTACACTGAAATTAATCTTTTCAGTGAAAAGTCAGCATACCAGTAACCCCTTCCACCAAAAATAAAAAATGCACAAAACTCCAAGAAATTTGATAACTTTCGGGTATGTGTTGTGAAAAATATTCTATGTATATTGCAACATGATCTGTTGTTTGCACGTTACAAATTCGACACAGCCCATTTCCCTGTACTCTTCTTTCAAAAAAAACATTTCCCTGTACTTCGATGACTGCTTGTCATATCCAGTACTGTGCGATGGAGTTACCTGAGTAAGGGCATTCCGGAGTGTGGAAAAATAGAGGGTCGAGGGGTGTATGGATACGTGCTAAACTTTAGCACATGTCGCATTAGATGTTTGATAGTAATTAGGAATATTAAACATAGTCTAATTATAAAATTAATTGCACAGATGAAGTCTAATTCGCAAGATGAATCTATTAAGCCTAATTAGTCCATGATTTGATAATGTGGTGCTACAGTAACCATTTGCTAATGATGAATTAATTAGCCTTAATAGATTCGAATTAGACTCCATTAATGCAATTAGTTTTATAATTAGCTTTTATTTAGTCCTCTTAATTAGTATCAAACATTTAATGTGACCTTGCTAAAATTTAACCTCTCATATCAAACACCCATTAAGTAGCTTAAGGTCAACAGCCGGTCCAAGGAGGGTCCTACGGCACAAAGGTGAAGACCCGACCTCAAACTAAAGACCCGGCCTTGACGATTAAAAAAAGGGACGAAAGGACGCTGGTGGGGCCAGACGCGCGCGGGACAGGCGGACGGTGGCCTAGCACGGCGGGGAAGCACGAAAGACGAGAGCAGAGGAATCGAATGATTTTTACTTGCAGCGGGACCCACCTCTATAAGGCCGATCTCGCCCTCATACACAGCAGAGGCGGTCTTATCTGACCATGGGGCCCACCCATAGGCCGGATCGCCCTCATACACTCCTGATGCCCTAAGGTCAACAGTCCAGTTGGTGGCAGACAGCAGACCATGTCAGGCGTCGCATCTTCATCGATGGGTGGTTTGAAAAATCATTTCATTTTCTTTTACTAATATATAGCTATTTTAGAAACATCACTATGAAATCCTAATTCATTCAGATTAGCTTTAGACAGTTGTGAAAAAGAATTTGGTGGATCAGATCCTAATCATATTTGAAGGGATCGATTGTACAAACTTATCTCTTTCTCCATTGATAAATATATTACGTTTAGGATGAGATGATTAGTTGAAGTAAGGTAGTATGTAGTTCATCCATTAACATATTTATGAAAGATTTAATAAAACTAATAAAATGTTGTAAGGTCATTCCCAATGAGGAATTTCATGTTTATGTTTCTAAAATGCCACATAAGCAAAAGAACATTTAATTTGTAGTTGAAATAGTTTCATACAATGCATTGTTTCATTTATTATTATTTTCTAGGCTACATGCAAGACAAACTGTGTTGGAAACAATGTACACAGGGTTTCATCACCATGAAACTCATTTCATCTCTTTCTTCATTAACTCTTTGCCACATCATCAAAAACGCTGACATGACACTCTATTTAATGAGAATGAACTCCCATTGAGAGTGCCCTAAATATTGGTGCTCTTTTCAATAAACTTGATCAAAGTTAAAAGGATTTGACTTATAACAAAGCCAAATTAAAATTATAATTTAGTTCAGTGCTGAAATCAACAAACCTCATCTTTGAAGAATTAATTACAAAGCTGAGTTTATTTCACGGTCGGATTTATTACACTGAAATTAATCTTTTTTTTTTACTGAAAGTCATGCGTACCAGTAACCCCTCGCAACAAAAATAAGTGCGCATTCAAGAAAATTGACAACTTTCGGATATGTGTGGGGAAAAAATTCTACGTATATTGCAACATGATCTGCTGTTTGCACGTTACAAATTCGACCCTGCAGCATTTCACTGTACTTCGACGCCGCTCGTCAATTCCAGTACTGCGCGTATGGAGCCTAAGCTCAGCAGTGAAGGAGTTAATCTTGTTTTAGTAACTCTTAGTCTATAGTATGGTAATAGTGATAGTATGGATAAGTTTAGCGTGTAGAAATCTACTAGTATTTGCATGCGTGGCATGTATGTGCTAGCGTGAGTCCTTGTATGCATAAGGCAAGTGGAGTTGTCTTGTCGTGCATATACACGAGTTGGAGTTAGGTTTGAGTTAATCCTTAGGATACGTAACTATGGTTGGCCAGGCCAGTTGCCGTATACGAACTCGCGGAAGTGTGCGAGCTCGCGAAATCCGGCAGCTAATCAAAGTTGACTAGTGCATGTCGTATGCTTGTTTTTGGTAGGAGTATACATGCTAGTGCATGGAGTCCAGAACGTATACAAGAAAGGAGCTTGTATTCTGGCCGGCTAGATACTTCGGAGTATAAAAGCATACACATGTTGATGGGTTTGTAACGTGAGAAATAAAAGGAGAGAAGAAAAGGCTAAGCTGTTTGCGGCCTCGGGAGTCTTTGTGTTCTTGTTTTCTCGTGTTCGCGTGTGTTTGATTCTGGTGAAAACCCAACATTTGGTATCAAGAGCTTGGTGAAGCGAAGATGACGGGCACATCAGGCGTGGCTGCGGCAAAGGAGAGTTCTCTAGTGTCGTTGCACTATCCGATGCTTAATTACAACCTGGCGATCAAGATGAAGGTGTTTATGCGTGCACAAGGTGTCTGGGATGTTGTCGAGCCTGCTGACCCTAAAGAGAAAATTGACCCTAAAAAGGATCAGATGGCGCTCGCTGCTATCTATCAAGGGATCCCAAAGGAGACTTTGTTGGCGGTGTCGGAGAAGGAAATATCAAAGGAGGCATGGGAGTGCATCAAGATAATGTACCAAGGTGCTCAGCGCGTAAAGGATGCTCGTGTCCAAACTCTTAGAGAAGAGCTGGATGGATTGAGGATGAAAAGTACTAATTCAGTTGATGACTTTGCAATGAAAGTACACTCGATCATCAGTACGATTCATGGGTTGAGTGACAAAATTAAGGACTCTTATTTGGTAAAGAAAATTCTCAGAGCTGCTACAAACAAGTTCTGGCAGATTGTTGCTTCTATCGAGCAATTCGGTGACTTAACAACAATGACTGTTGAAAAAGTTTTTGGGAGACTCCGAGCGTATGAAGAAAGGCTGCGTTGTGGTGATAATGATGATGGTGCTGAGCATGTGTCACTCATCAAAGTCCTGTGGAAAGCTATGGAAGAGAAGGATGATGATGAGCGTCTGTTGCTAACCAAAGCACAATGGAGGGCTAGGGAACAAAAGGATGGCAGTAAGAATCGGAAATTCAACAAGTCAAAAGTAAGGTGCTATAAGTGCAGCAACTATGGACACTTTCAATGGGACTGCGATGAATCAAAGAAGGAGGTGAAGGCACTATTTATGGCTACCACTACTGGAAACTTTAGCTTTAGTCCTGGTTGGTAGGGGCCAAATCTCTCTAAAAACCATCCGGGATAAATTTTTCGAGATAAAAAGGCGCTCGGGACTAAAGACCCCCTTTAATCCTGGTTGGTACTACCAACCGAGACTAAAAAATTTTGGAAAAAAAATAAAAAACAGCACCGGACGGCCTCCGCGCCGCCTCGACTCCCGCACCGCCCACCGCCGTCGGCCTCCGCCCACCCTTCACCGTGCCGGCTTCAGCCCGCCTCCACCCTCCGTCGCCCGCCGCCTGCCTTCGGCCCCGCTCCGCTCTGCCCGCCGGTATCCCCGCCACTGTGCGAGCTCCCGCTTCGCCCGGCCGCCCGCGCGCCCGCTCCACCGCTCCCGCTTGGCCTGCTAGTGAGGGGCGAGCAGAGAGGGAAGTGGAGGGGAGCAGAGGGGGAGGGGCTGGGAGAGGAAGGGAGGGAGGGGAGGGGAAGGAGGAGAAGGTGGAAAGGGAGGAGAGAGGGAGAGGAGGTGAAGGAGGAGAGGGAGAGGAGAAGGGGGTGACTGTGCGCAAGGGGGAGGTGCTGGTGGAAGATAAGGAGAAGGAGAGAGAAGAAAAATTAAAGGAGAGAAAAAGGAGAAGTTAATGTGGAGAGGGGGGGACGCGCATGGGAGGGCGTTTCGTCCCGGTTGGAGCTACCAACCGGGACTAAAGGTCCTCTTTTGTCCCGGTTGATAATTCCAACCGGGAATAAATCTTTTGTCCCAGTTGAAATTAACAACCGGGACACAGGGGGGTGTTTTGTCCCGGTTCGAATTTCCAACCGGGACAAAAGGGAAGACGTCGCTATCGTATCTTTTCAAGTGGGACTAAAGCTCCTCCAGTCGGTGTCCTTTCGGTGCCTCATTTTTGACCCGGGACTAAAGCCACTTTAGTCACGGGCTAAATATTAACCGGAACAAAAGGGGTGGATGAAAGGTCAGTTCTCTAGGATCACTGGCACTACTTTGAAGATAACAAGATTAAGGGGGTGAATGAAGGAGCTAATCTTGTTTTTGTAAATCTTAGTCTATAGTACGGTAATAGTGATAGTATGGATAAGTTTAGCGTGTAGAAATCTACTAGTATTTGCATGCATGCCATGTATGTGCTAGCGTGAGAGTCCTTGTATGCATAAGGCAAGTGGAGTTGTCTTGTCGTGCATGTACAGGAGTTGGAGTTAGGTTTGAGTTAATCCTTAGGATACGTAACTATGCTTTGGTTGGCCAGGCCAGTTGCCGTATACGAACTCGCGGAAGTGTGCGAGCTCGCGGAATCCGGCAGCTAATCAAAGTTGACTAGTGCATGTTGTATGCTTGTTTTTGGTAGAGTATACATGCTAGTGCATGGAGTCCAGAACGTATACAAGAAAGGAGCTTGTATTCTGGCCGGTTAGATACTTCGGAGTATAAAAGCATACACATGCATGTTGATGGGTTTGTAACGTAAGAAATAAAGAAGAGAAGAAAAGGCTAAGCTGTTTGCGGCCTCGGAAGTCTTTGTGTTCTTGTTTTCTTGTGTCCGCGATGTGTTTGATTCCTGTGAAAACCCAACAAACAGTACAGCGGGTGGCAGATCGCAGACCATCGCATCTACTGGACCATTAATGTGCTCAACACACTCCGAATTTGCAACGGCAAACCACAAGCATTCGAGCTCCACAAAACAAGAATTAAGGCCCGCGACGTCATTTCAGTACGGGAAGGCGCTGCCGGCGTCGTCGTGCCGTGCGCCCGCGGTGGCGGTGGTGTAGAACAGGTCGGCGAAGTCGCAGAGCTCGTGCATCTCATCCAGGCGAGGGGCCGCCGCCGCGAGCGGCTCCTGCTTCGGCGCCGGCACGGTCATCAGAGCTTGGTGCTGCTCCGGCCACCCGGCGGCCGCCTGCTGCTGCCCCGCGCCAGCAAAGGCCGGCCGGCACGGGTGCGGCCTCCGCGGCTGCGGCGCCGGCGGCGGCGAGGCGGCGAGGGAGGAGGACTTCCCGGTGAGGCGCTGGACGACGGCCTTGAAGCTGGCGGCGTCGGAGCTGATGAACCGCGTCTCGATGAACTTGACCTTCACGCCGGCGTCCTGGTGCCGCCTGGAGCCCTGGACCTCCATGGCCATGCGCTCCGAGCTAGCTTTGACCTCTCTCCAAGCTCTACCACTGCTAGTACCTTGACTCCAGCTGCCTCTCCTCGATCTTGGACTCGAAAACTTGGATATATGCCGACGTGTGCAAAGCCTAGCTGCGCATCGCACGAGGGTCGACTTTTCTTTGCGTTGATGTGTTGTTGAATCGGCTGCGGAAGCCGCCCGGTTTTTATAGCTGCATCCGCCGCCGTCGCAAGCTGCAACTTGGGAGGGAGAAAACACTGCTCTTTCTCTGCAAAAAGGCAAGAAGCAAGCGTACACACTTCGGAGAACCTCTTGTCCACTGACCAGTGGGACAAGGCATCAGTGGGACCCAGCAGTCAGGAAGTCAAACTGGGAGCGAGGCGGTAGGTGAGCTCCGTGCGGGGGAGTTAGGGAGCTGGTCAAAGGCGCTGGTCGTCACGGAACAGCGGTCAGCCGGAGGGGGCGGACCGGCCACCACCACCCGCCGGCCGGTCAAGCGCTCGTGCGGAATAGCGGCATCTTCTGCCTGCGAACGCTGGATCCTCAACTCCGGCAGCCACTAGTCTACTGCTAGTGTCACATCCGGGCAGTTCTGTTTCCTCCGGCGTCATCGCCATCGCCTTCGCCTTCTGCTGCTCGCTGCGTTGAACGGCTATTCTTTTTTCCGTTATGCGCACAAGCGACGGATACAAAATTTTACTGGAATCCAATAGAGCTGGTGGTGACTGATGCAGATCGTTCCGTTGAATTGACCGTGGAAAACTACCAACCATTATGTCATTTTGGTGCTTCTAGCCTTTTGCGTTGGAAGTGACACAAAAATCACTGGGATTTAACCTTTTTTTCTTGGGGCAATTTTCTGGGATCTACAAGGTGAGCATCGGGTAGCGTAGATTAATATCCAACGTTGAATTGACTGTATATGGAAGTTTACCAGCAGTCCACTTGGGATAAATTTTGTTTGTGTGTACTCCCTCCGTCTTAGTTGTTTTAGCATTTCTAAATTTGTTTGAGTTGCAATTTTTGATTCTAAAAAGTCAACAATTTTTTTAAAAGATGTTTTTAGCTTTCTGCACTAAGAAAGCTACGAAAAAGCAAGTGACCGAGTTTTTCATCTTTCTATCTAAACTTAGCTTTTTTTATTCTAATTTTTCGAAAGCTGCACGCGAGAAAATCGTTGTTTGTTTGAGCTTCTAGCTTTTCATACTGAAAAACTACCTAAAAGCTCAAACAAACATGCCCCTAGTCTTGAAGCTTGTTCCTTAATTTCCATCCAAAATTGTTGAAGATCTACTGTGACCTCCAACTTTCAACAATTCTCTTTCAGAGTATTCTTCTCATTCTCTTTAAATAGCAGTGAGCAACACCTTATTCAATAAGACCACCTAAAAATGACCAGCGAAAAAGAGTTAGGGGTGGTGTTAACCACCTTAAATCTGCTCAACCAAATGAGTCAACACCAACAAATTTTTTTTTGCTAAGCTTTAATGAAATACTTCTAAGCCATGACCCTTACAAGTTAGAAACACTAGTAGGTGGTTGTATGTCCAAAGAGATATATAAACAACATTCTTGATGAATGGCACCTTACCATATGACAATAAAAAAATAAGTGTTGTATGATCTCATTAGAGTATCTCCAGCAGATTACTCGTCCTTCTCCTCAATACTAAAAACTTGTCCTTTTAATGATGAGAGGCGCTCCAGCAGATTACCAATCCGATTACCAATAATTTGTTGATGATCACCAAAACACACCTTCCTCTCATCCAAAATTAATGTGATTCATTTCTCTACTCTATGCATGGTATGAGGTGTTTTGGTAATATGCTACAACACTAGTTAAAAAAACACAAAAAACGTTATTGGTGAGGGAGAGAGATGTATTGGTGATGGAGGATGAGTAATCTAGTGGAGATGCTCTTAGAGACATAGCATTTGAATTGAACAGGGACTTCAAATGAAAACGTTTGAATTTAAGTTTATATTTGCTCGGGTGCATGCGCGAGGTCACTAACCGACTGAAGTTGTGTGTACACCATGCAGGCGGTTGAGTTCGCCGGCGGCGCGCCATCGACAACCTCACCGTTGAATATAAAATTAATGGCTGATTGATATTACATAAGTGAGGCCAGTACTCAAAACTGCCTGCTTCATGCAGTCAGTGGTCAGCAGATTCAGAGCTTCAAGATGCCTGGATATCGCCATGTGATCGATCGATCGCGCGGTAGACTGAGACTGTCAGCGAGTAGTTAATAGTGGAGTAATATTCTTTCCCATGTTGCTATCAATCATGCATGCCGTTACTGAGACCATGACTCCTGTGACCAATGACTCACTGGTTACCCTTTAAGCTTCAAGAAAATAGACAATTGCGTGACTCTTTGCCTGAATACTTTACTAGTTGATGTGACCTAGGCGCATCGTTCGGATATGATTGTTAACTTGTTTATGGCTTCATTGACTTGACTTCAGCTCATGGACCACCTTGATGGCCACAATTTCGAAGGAGAAGAAAATATTAAACCATTTAAATTTATTGAGTTAGTTTTGCACGTCACAAGCTCTTCGGAAGTGACATCCAGTGATCCAGTCAAGTAAAGTTTGTGAGCACTTCGTAAATCGCTTGGCGCCTGGTCATACGCACGTTTATCAGCACCATTACCGCCAGTTAACATGCAATAATGGGCACCAGTTCAAGTCAGTTCTCAAACAGTAAGATTGAGATCGATGAAAAGTACACGGGTGCGCTGACTTAATATCAAACCAACCTGATATACGCCCATGACGTTGGGTAACTTTTAATTCCACCGCAAAGAAGTAAGAATGTTTAAAGGAGTGGCCTATCATTGTTCTTTTTTTTCTTTTTGATGTTGAGACCTCTTGTCTTGTCTTGTCGATCTGATAGCACGCACCGTACATAATGGACTTGTTAAGGGAGGTATAATTAAACTAATGTTTCATTAGGACTGCCATGTAACACCTGATTCAGGCCCATGGGCTGACCGTTTCACTACTGGACCGATCTAGAAAGAAACGTCAGTTATGAGTCCTGTACTCCTGGGCGGCGACAAAAGGATAATATACCAGAAAGCCTCCATCTTCAGTTCAGTACAAGTATTGATGACCAGTTTTCAACTTTGGAAAAAAAGGAGTTCACTTTCCCTGTCTTTCGTGAGCTGCGAACTGAAATGAATGCGTGGTACGTTTAGGGCACACTAGATAGGAAAACTGCTTCCAACTCTTCTCGTCTCTAACTAAGTCGGACCACAACACAATCATTTTGAGCCCAGTTAGTCCACTACAGAGTTGCAGCCCAGCCCATGGTCTAGGTGGCAACAACTAGAACAGATATATAGTTGCATGAAAGCAAGTTTTACCTTTATCAACTCATGAAAGCCCATGTTTTGTGATCAGCATTGTTAATTTTTGAATTGCAAAAGGTATACATAGGTATGCATTACCTGTTATATACACTATATGACAGACGTAGTATACATGGCCTAGTGGTTATATATATGGACCTACGCTGACCCACCGGGTAGCATCAACTATTCGACAAATAACCAACACTCGTCCAAATTGATTACTCCGTGATAAGCAATTCGACTCGATTTGTCAACTTGAGAACATTGGTTATGATAGAAAGCCTAACATATTCATGATTCTATGAAGGACTTGTGACCCGAAGTAATGAATCTAGGCAAATGAAGTTGGTAGAATGTGATACCCTTGTTATACGCAGCACCCCCCGATATAGAAAAGATATATATTGCGAGTACGACATGAGTTTGCACCATATCAAGAACAAATATATGAATCTCGTAGAAAACCCCAACTGATGAAGTCGAAGCAACCGCGACAAGAGAATAGGCTTTTGACGAAGCCGACCGCGAATTGTTTAAGCACAAGACAAGAATATAGTGATTGTCACTCCCTCACAACCCTACTCGACCCTCTAGGACCCTTTGATTCTTGCCTCATACAAGAATATAGTACTATAGAACTATCTAGCATATCCCTTTTGAGCGTTCCTAATTGCCTCTCACGAGCTTTTGATGAGACCTTGTGTTTGCCCTGGACTTGATTGATTTCTAAAGGCTCCACCCCAAGACCCTCGTATATGCAAAGTAGAAGTTCTACACATAGTAGAATTCAACGCTTAAGTTCTATTAGAACTGCAAGTCCTAATTGGACACCATATTGAGTCATCATGCAACAGAAGTTTCAAAGGAATTGAACAACATATTATGAATTTCCTTGCTGTAGTATAGATTGGTATCTTATCAACTCTTCCTCCCAAGTCCGATCATTCCTAACGTAACTATACATATGATTACTCACCCGTGACCTCTCAAAGTGTTATATGAAAATAGAAATTTATGGCTTAAAATTTAGGTATCAAACTTGTCACTAACTCACTACGGCCTTGCAACAGGTAAAAGAACTTATCACTATATACGCGTATGGTCGCATTGTAACAACATCACATATTTGCCTTTTTAACTAAATCAAGAACAAGCATCATTATTCTTACTAATAAGTGATCCTGACTATAATATGCAATCACCTAGCTAATAATTATGTATTAGTATATAGAATTACAACAATAATGCCTGCAGTATTGTCTTTCACCGTTGTGAACGAGAACGAACAACAAGGTAAAATTACTGAACGTACAAGCAGAAAAGTGAACAGTTGATCATAATATCATCTTCCCAACATGTGTACTAACTGCACTTTAAACATATGCTACACTACTTTTTGCGCATCAATCATCTATCGATAAATTAAGCATGAGTGAACAATACTCAACATTTACAGAGTAATCAATATAATTACCATCCCTTGCATATATAGCAACAAAGAGCAAGCAGATGCATGCAGCATCGATCCCAGCAACCAATTATCTGCATCTACCAAACAATCAAGAGTATGGTACGTTGCTTTGTTCTCAAGATAGCATCCTGACAGGGCCCTCTAGTAAAACCCTAGCTGTCTGACTACGAGGTGCATGGGCAGGCATAAACCCATTGACTTTTCAGGTATCCACCTGCAAACCATTTCCACAGATTTGCAGGAGCGAATCACCCGCCCCTAGTAACTGATTAAAAAAATAAAAAAAATTAGCAGCTGGGCTGCACGGGATGGCTACCGCCGCTCGGTGCGGATCGATGGCGTGGCGGAGTGTTTCTTTTGTGAGCTTGTAACACATTTATGGACCACTAAATAATTTCAAATAAAAAAATTGTCAACTAAAAAGTTTTAGATCTTGTTGAGCTCTACAATTTTAATATAAAGTTTATCTTCATCCAAGATAAGTTATGATTTTTTTTTGCGTGGAACCATTTCTAGGGGCGGATCATGCCATCACCCGCGCGTAGAAATGATTTCCAGGGGCGGGTGACGCCATCACCTGCCCTAGAAACTATTTTCAAGAGCGGGTGTCGCCATCACCTGCCCCTACAATTATTTTTCTATTTGTATTTTTCTTTTAAAATGAATTTTTAAGCTATTAAATGATCTCAAATGCAAAATTGTCAACTACAAAGTTTTGGTCCGGTAGAGCTCTACAATTTGATATAAAGTTTATATTCATCTGAAATAACATGAAAAAGTTTGTATTCAAAAAATACACATATACTCATACATTCACATATACTCGTACATTCACATATACTTATACATTAACATATACTCACACATATACTTATTTATTTATATATACTTATATACATTTAGACCTTGTTTATAGACCTTTTCTATAATCGAAGTCCTTTGAAAAATTTAAAATTTGTAGATTTCAAAACTAGAGAACTTATAATAACATTTTGGAGTATTAAACAATCTCAAATGAACAACATGCCAACTTCAAAAAGTGTCCGGTCTCATCGAGCTCTACAATTTTGATATAGTGCTTCTCTATAGTCGAAGTCATTTGAAAATTCAAAAATTTATATTTAAAAACTAAAGAAATTATAATGACATTTTGAAGTATTAAATAATTTCAAATTGAAAACTTGTTAACTTCAAAGTTTTAGGTCTCGCCGAGTTCTGCAAATTTGATGTTGAGCTTTTGTATAGCCGAAGTCATTTGAAAATTCAAAAGTTTTAGTTTTTGAAATTAAACAACTTAAACAGATATTTTGAAGTACTAATCAATCTCAAATGAAAAACTTTTCAACTGTCTCGTCGAGCTATACAATTTTGATATAAAGTTTGTTTTCATATGAGATCGTATGAAAAAGTTATGAATTTATTTCCACGAGACCATTTCTAGGGGCGGGCCATGTCACCACCCGCCTTGGAAATCATTTTCCGGAGCGGGTGATAGAAATGGAGGTAACCCACCCCTGAAAATGGTGATTTCTAGGGCCGGGTTACCCCATCGCCCACCCCTAAAAATGGTGGCTATTTCCAGGGTCACGGGTTACGTGACCCGCTCCTGCAAATGCTTTTCTAGAGGCGGGTTGGTTACTACAGTAATCCCGCTCCTTCTGTAGGAGTGGGTGGTAATTTCACCCGTCCTCAGAGCATCCCTCCAAATCATTTTTTTAGTGCTAGGAGCGAGCGCGAATCTATGGATCGAGAAACGACCACGACGCGTCAGCAACAAGCATGGTTCTACTTGCCATGTTTGCTAGCTGTAGAGATAGACTGGAGCCATGGATCGGATGTGTCGCAGAGGATGGCTGCTGGTTCGTTGACAGGAAGGAATTATGCAGGTTGTGTCCATGCTGTGACATGAAGCGTGAGAACTGGCGCTAAAAGAGCCTGTAGATGCAGGATGTATAGCGCGACAATTTTAGGGTCCAGCGCAGCTCTGCCCTTTAGGCCTTTACTCAATGTGCAAGTATATATACATACTAGTAGAGAACTGACCTTCCATCCAGTTCTTTTATTCTAGTTGACTTTGGACCCGGAACTAAAAAAACCTTTAGTCCCGGGTCAAAAATGAGACACCAAAACGACATCGACGGGACGGGCTTTAATCCCAGTTGTAAAGATCTGGCACTGACGCCCCCCTTATGTCCCGATTGTAAATTCCAACCGGAATAAAAGGGCCCCGCCAACCGCGATAAAAATTTAGTCCCGGTTGGAATTACCAACCGGGACAAAGGGGGGTCTTTTATTTCGGTTGGAATTTCCAACCAAGATAAAAGAGGCTCCCCACGCGCCCCCATCTCTCCACATAATATCTTCTCCTCTCTCCCTTTTTTCTTATCTCTCTCCTTCCTATCTCCTCCTCTCCCCCTCCCTCTCTTCCTCTCCCGCCCCCTCCACCTCTGCTCCCCTCCCCTTCCCCCCTCTACTCGCCCCTCACTGATAGTGAGGAGTGGTAGCGGGGCGAGGGCCGGCGGCAGCGTGTGGGGGAGCGGCGAGCGTGGGTGGGGGAGCCGGTGGCAGCGGGGAGCACGCGAGGCCGGCGGGCACAGGCGGAGCGGAGCGAGCAAAGCAGAGCGAGTAGGGCGGAGGCGTAGCAGAGCGAGCGGGCGGAGCAGAGCGGGCAGAGCCGGCGGGCGGAGCGGAGCGGGTGGGCTCGGCGGTGGGCGATGGTGTGCGATGGCGGGCGAGGGCAGAGTGGAGGCGGGCCGAGGCGGGCGACGGCGGGGCGAAGCTGAGGGCAGCGGCCGGCCGGCCAGCGGGCGTGGCGGCGGGAGGGTGTGGGGAGCGTGCGGCTTTTTTTTTCGAAATTTTTTAGTCCCGGTTGGTAACAACAACCGGGACTAAAGGGGATCCTTTGTCTTGAAAAATTAATCCCGATTAGGCATTGGAGATCCTTTGTCTCGAAAAATTAATCCCGATTAGGCATTGGAGAGATATACCCTTCCCAACCGGGATTAATACTCAGTTTTCTACTTGTGACATGAATGTTAAGGAACATATATAGCAATCATTAACCACTCAAATGAGTAGTTTTGATCAGAATTTCACATTTGGTACCAAGCAAAACTGTATCAGTGCACTGTGTTACATTCATTTTAATGTTTGCATGCGATCGTGTATTCGTGTTCTCTTTTTCTTCAAGTAAAAGTTGAGCTTTATTGGACCATAACAGGGTTACGGTCTGCTGCAACGACATGAGCAGCAAAATTTGGAGCTCGTAGCAACTTTCTTGTTTGTCATGATTACATAGATGGATAAAGTTTTGCGGTTGATTTCTTTTTCAACTTTCTTGCGTGTCTAACTATTATGCGACAATTTGGTTGTTTATCTTCTAAATCAAAGAATAAATGGCTGGTTTCTTACTGCAAAGAAAGTCAATTATTAAGTTACTTTTTATCGTAATCTCAGTTTTGGCAACATATGGCTCTTTCTTGCCCACCTCTATTTTACTTCAATTAATTTAGAAACCTCAAGAATATGTGTAGGGGTGAAACCGATATGGATATTTGAAAGAATTGGAGGAAACGTGGTTGGCTATCCTTGCCGGCCACGGTTGCACGTTAATATAAGGTGAAATTCATCAAGAGACTTACATGAGTACTACTATGATCATTTAGGACTCGTTTGCCTTATAACTTGAATTACAAGAAGATCCTATCTCTAAGCAACCCGAGTCAATCTCTAAGATCATAATAGTACTAAACTCGTTACAAGTATATCTCTAACATCCTCCCTCAATCTAAACTTATCTTTCTTTTGAGATTTAGATTGTTTCTGAAAATATCTAGCTTACCAACCAACAAAGCTTCGGTGAATCCATATGCAACCTTATCATGTGTAGTTACTAATCTGACTTGTAGTTGCTTCTTCGTTACTTGCTCTCGAACAAAGTGAAAATTAATTTCTATATGTTTTGCTCGAGTATGAAAGATCGGATTTGCTGAAAGATAAGTGGCTCCCAAATTGTCACACCATAAAATAGGCAGCTGTGTCAATTGCACTCCAAGTTCCAATAATAATGGTTCTAGCCAAATCAATTCTACATTAGCATTAGCCATAGACTTATATTCTACTTCAGTACTAGACCTTGAGACTGTAGCCTGCTTACTAGCACTCCAAGACACAAGATTGGGACTGAAAAATATTGCAAAACCTACAATAGATTTTCTATCATCAACACTTCTAGCCCAATCAGCATCAGAAAAGGCACCCAAAGTTATGAAGTTTGACTTCTTTATATTTAATCCAATATTCAACGTATATTGACCATAACGAAGAATTCGTTTAACAGCTGTCCAATGAATAGAGGTCGACGCATGCAAAAATTGACATACCATATTAACTGCAAAGGCTAGATCCGACCGTGTAAGAGTAAGATACTGCAAAGCACCAACTATACTCCTATAATGTGTACTATCTTCTGTACCTAGCGGTTCACCTTCAAAACTTGAGAGTTTTTCCGAACTTGACAATGGTGTTGGAGAGCCTTTACACTTCACCATACCAACTCGTGTAAGAATCTCTTGCACATACTTTTCCTGAGAAAGCAACAATCCTTCCTCACTTCTCTAAAGCTCAATTCCCAAGAAGTAATTCAAGTCACCAAGATCTTTAAGAGCAAATTCTTTCCTCAAATCTGAAGCAAGGCTGAAACAGCTCCATTAGAAGAACTAGTGACAATGATATCATTAACATATATAAGCATAAAAATGACAACTCCTAATTTTTGATAAATAAACAGAGCATTATCTGATTTTGAAGCTATAAACCCAATATTAATTAGCTTAGAGCTCAATCTTGCATACCAAGTACGCATAGCTTGTTTCAGACCATAGATTGCTTTGTCAAGTCTACATACTAGATGTGGAGCATCAATTTTTTCAAAACCTGGGGGTTGTTTCATATATGCCTCCTCTTCCAGAACACCGTGCAGAAATGTATTCTGAACATCCAACTATCTTAAGCACCAACCTTTGGATATTGCTAAAGACAAGACAAGCCTTACCACAACAATCTTAACAACTAGGTTAAATGTGTCCTCATAATTAATTCCATACCTTTGGCGAAACCCCTTTACTACCAATCATGCCTTATATCTATCAATTGTCCCATCAGCCTTTTTTTAACCTTGTACACCCATTTGTAGTCAAATAAGTTGCAGCCACCCTTGGGCGGCTCAACTAAATGCCAGGTATTATTTTTGAGCAATGTTGTGAACTCCTCCTGCATAGCTTGTTTCCATCTTGAATTGTTTAGTGCTTCCTATAAATTCTCAGGTTCTCCGGTAGCAGAGAAATTTCCATATCCAATAGTCCCATCTATAAACTTTTTGGGTTGAACAATACCATGTTGAAGTCATGTGCGCCATAGAGGAAGTGCATCATTTGCTGGTGGCTGCGGCTCCACACCAGATCCAGCAGGAGGCACAGAAGATCCACCAGGTGCACGCACAGACGGAGCTGCTGGAATGGTCAGGGCGAGTGGAGACCAAGTGCCACGCGCCGGCGACGGAGAGGCGTGAGGCGCGCGCGTGGTCGGTGATTGGAAGGTGCGGAATGCACGCGCTCTGCCCCCCACATGTCGCGCTTGGGATGGCTTCGGCGGCTGTAGACGAGCCGGCTGGCGCAGGTGAATTCACCTAGGATTCCATGCCCGATCCGCCAGCGTCAGGTGCAGGCGTATCTGTTTGGGAGATGTCGCTTGGATTTTCTACGACTGGGACTCCATCAGTGCCTCTAATATTATCATATGCAGCTTCTTCTTCATGGTTTGATTTCGAAATTGCTGGGATAGGTACCTGTACATCATCAACATCCTCATCAGGATCATTAGTAACACTAGTTACACAACTTATATCCCCATGGTTAAGCAAATGCAAGGGTAAAAGGATAATTTCTTGGCAAACTGAGCACTGGCGTTAAGATTGAGAAGGGCAAAAGGGAAAAAAATCCTCATCAAAGACAACATCTCTAGAGATGTAGATGCATCCAGTGGAGATGTCGAGACACTTAAAACCCTTGTGCATAGCACTATAGCCTAAGAAAGCACAGCGAGTAGAGCGAAAAGCAAGCTTTCTTGAGTTGTATGGTCGCAAATTAGGCTAACAGGCGCAACCAAAAACTTGTAGGGATGTATAATCAAGAGTTTTGTGAAGAAGCCGAGCAATAGGAACATCAAAGTTAATGACTTTGCTTGGAAGGAGGTTAATGATGTAGGTAGCGGTAAGGAAGGCATGATCCCAATATTTTAAGGGTATGGATGCATAAGCGAGGAGAGCTAGCCCTACCTCAACTATATGGCGGTGCTTTCGTTCGGCCACACCGTTTTGTTGATGAGCATGAGGACAAGAAACATGATGTGTAATTCCTATACGTTGAAAGAAGGAGTTCAACTTCTCATATTCTCCTCCCCAATCAGATTGCATAGATTTAATCTTTCGATTGAATTTTCTTTCTACAAGTTGCTGGAAATTTTGGAAGACTTGAAAGACATTGGACTTTTTCTTTAGCAGGTAGATCCATGCATATTTGGTGAAATCATCAATGAAGCTAACATAGTAGCTATGTCGCCCAATAGATAAGGGAGCAGGTCCCCAAACGTTAGAAAAAATTAAATCAAGGGGAGCTTTAGATGAACTATTTGATATAGGGTATGGAAGCTGACGGCTCTTGGCCACCTAACAAGAATTACAAATAGACTCTGAATTTTTATCACTAGCACATGAAAGCTTATTTAAACTAAGAATTTTTTCTACAATAGGAAGAGCTGGATGACCGAGTCTACTATGCCATCATGTAGTTGAGGGCTTTTTGGATGACAAAAACTTGTTTTCTGGAAAATTTTGGAGATAGATGAGATCTTAAGGGATAGAGGCCTCCACGGAATCTCCCTTGATGGATGACTTTCTTTGTTTCCTGATCCTTTATGCAAAAGAAATTTGGATGAAATTCGATGAAGGCATCATTATCTCGAGCTGGCTTGTGGACAGAAACTAAATTCTTTCTAGCACTAGGAACATGAAAAATATTTTTCAGAATAATATTTTTGCTAGGGGTATATAAAGTTGTATGACCAATGTTACTAATTTTCATACATGTTCCATTGGGCGCATGTACTTGATCTCGCCCATTATTCTTATCATGGACTGTCATCTTCTCAAGTTTACTAGTAACATGATCAGACGCTCCACTGTCTACATACCAGTTTGTGTCATAACCATGACCAGTAGTAGCCGCCCCTGCCGTCTTCTGATTTTGTTTATCTTCATCATCATCATATCTATACCAGCAACGATTTGCTTCATGTCCTACCTTCTTGCAGATCTGACAAACCGTCTTGTTATTGCGTCCACCTTGCTTGGATGTGTTTTGGTGTTGCTAGAGCCGGAGCTGCTGCCACGATATGATCCACCGCGACCACCATTGCCACAGCCACGACCACGACTGTTGTTACTGCCACGACCACGACCACCATAGTTGTAGCTGCATCCTCTACCAGCCATATTAGCTAACGACTAGAACTGTCCTCCTTCTTGAAACATCTCCATACATTGATCATATGTGAGTAACTGAGAATACAAGTCGCTCAAGGAGAGAAATCCAACACGACCAAGCATATATGACACAAAGGGGTTATAGTCAAAGTGAAGACCATTCAGAATAAAGTGGACCATCTTATCATCATCTATAATCTTTCCAACCGTGACTAATTCATCTTGGAAGGAACACATCTTGGTGAAATAAGCTGAGGAGGACATGATCCTCTTCTTGGTTGTGGAGAGTAGGACGCGCAGATTTGCAATCCGTGCCTTGGAGTGTGCTGAGAACATCCTCTCAAGTGCCCCCCATGCTTCTACTGCTATGGTTGATGTTGCCACCGGTGCTAATGCATCCTTGGTGAGAGAATTCAGCAGGTAGCTTAGTACTTGCTGATCTTTTGCAATCCAGGAGTCGTACTTAGAGTTGTGGATGATCTCCTTCTTGCCGTCTGCCTTGACCACCTCCAGAGTTTTGGGTGGCTCAGGGGTAGATCCATCTAGGATCCCCATGAGTTGAGCTCGTCTATAGCAGGAAGGAATTGAGCCTTTCATAGGATGTAGTTGTCTCGAGTTAATTTCTCAGAGACAACCCCTAGTAGTGCCGGCTCTAGGGCAGATGATGATGCCATGGATTAGTTTGGGAGGTTGTGGATGTTTGTGGAAGAGGATGCTCTGATTACCATGTAAGAATTGGAGGAAACGTGGTTGCCTATCTTGGTCGGCCACGGTTGCATGTTAATATAGGGTGAAATTCACCAAGAGACTTACATGAGTGCTATTGTGATCATCTAGGACTCGTTTGCCTTATAACTTGAACTACAAGAATATCCCATCCCTAAGCAACCCGAGTCAATCTCTAAGATCACAATAGTACAAAACTCGTTACAAGTATATCTCTAACAATATTATCCGATCATCCGTCTGGCCGGAGGGGTATGAAGACTAAACAGATAATCCGTATTTGAATGCTAAAGAATATTCAATATGCATACAATATTCATATCCGAATACTAAAGTTGAACATTTGATATGCAAATAGGATAAGATATCAATATCCGACATATATAACACTATCATATCCAAAACATAATCTGAAAAATAAAGACTATCTGCATTCGTATCCGTATATATCCCTCCGTATTCGATCCATTTCTCTCCGTAAATATGTGAAATGTAACATATTCAAAATCTCCTAAAATATGTGAAAAATCACTAGAGATGTTTCATTACATAACAGGAATCTTACAACTAAAATAACATAAGGGCCTGTTTGTTTCATTGGAATTGGCTGGAATTGGAATTAATTTCCAAAGCCATCTTGTTTGGCTGCTCCCGGAATTGGAAAGAGGGATTCCTCAGGATTCCAATCTATCTAAATCTTTCCCCCCGCACATTCCGACCCAAAAAAGAGGAAATCGTTTCCTCGGTCTCCTTCCCCGACCTCTTTCCCCCCGCGCGCGCCGCCCCGACTCCTTCCCCTTGCGCCGCCGCCCACTTCCTCCGCCGCCCCCTCCTCCACTTCTCCGCCGCCCCCTCCTCCACTTCCTCCGCCGGCCCCCTCCTCCGCTGCCCCCTCCTCCGTCGACCCCCTCCAGAGCCGGCACAGAGTGCGCCGCCCGTGCACAGAGTGCGCCGCCCGTGCCGCTCCTCCGCGCGAGCAGCTTCTCGCCGGCGACCACACGCCACGCGGTGAGCCGGTGCTCCTTCCCCCTCTCCCTCCCTCTCTTCCTCGTCGACATACACAGCAATTTCTCTCCTAACCCTAACCCTTGACTCGATTTGTTCTTTTTTTAGAGGCTGTAGACAGATCTGAGGGAAGGGAAGCACAAGGACGGGAGGAGGAGGAGCTCGGCAGCTATCCATTTTACTCACTGGAAGATCGACGTGCACCACCAATACTCCTGCCTTGGTGAGTCCTGCAGATCTAAGTTTTAAGCTTGCTAGTTTTAAGCATGAAACTGCTAATTAGTTGTTTATCAAAAGTTTTAAGCTTGCTAGTTTCTACTTTCAGTAGAATGGAGATATGTACTAGATTTGTGTAAACCATAGCTCTGTACATGTGTTTCTACTGTTTTATAATTCCTGTTTTGATGATAACAAGTCTCATTCAGCATGGTGATTTATGTTCACTAATGTATGTGCTGCAGTAGATCTGTATAACCATGCTTTCTGGGCTTCTGGCAGAATTAGTGCAAAAGAGGCCATCACAGTAGTATAATTAGTCAAGCTTTTTCTTAGAGCATGCAGGAAGGTCTTCCTATTATTAATTAACTCAAACTTTTAGATAATATAAACAAGTTTGGATGAGAAATGCAAAATTATCAATTTTATAATTTGCCTTGGATGTGCTGTTTGCCTTGGATGTGCTGTTTGCCTAGGTTCAATTACTGAAACTAGTGTCAAAATCAATAGGTAGTGCAGTGCAAATTACTAGAGCGATGCAACTCTCTGGTTGATATTGGCTTTTTTACCCATCTTCCTGTTATATATTTGTTTACATTGGTTCCAGATGGACAACTAGCAAATATCAAATTCCCTTTTCTTCCTGTTATATACACTGGGATTCATGCTGGGCTATTTGAAATACTGAATATTGTAGGAATACTAAGAGCTGAGCTATTTGAAATATTAAAGCATGGTACGGAGTGACCTGGATGAGTTTGTCTTATGTGCATTTTTCTTTCCCAGTTCCAATCACTCTGTGCCTCCATGTTAGTTTTCTTCAGTGACATGGGAAGCTTAATGCGGTGTCTAACCTTGTAATTGATACATGTCAGTGTCAGGTAAAGCCATGCTGTTATTGGTAGAGATTTAAAATGAGTTTGTTAACGCTAGCCGTCAATATCTTGGAGGAAAAGGCATCAACTCTTACCTGCTCATAAGAAAGCGTAGCATTTGAAAAGGAAACTAATCTGTAAATAGTTTGAAGCTGCAGGATGTTCGATCTCTGACAAGGACATAGGACAACTGACTAAGGAAAAACACTAGTAGTGCTTCAGAAAAGCTTATGATTGATGCATGATTAGTGTAATTAAATATTATTAGTGACAGCAGTGTATGTTTCTGCTGTCATGAGCATGATTGTGCACTGGTATCAGCGTAAGAGACCTAGACATATTGTTGATCCAAATGAAGTGGTTGAGAGAGATGTAGCTACACGCAAACAAATGCTAAGAAATCTGTACCAAGGATCAAATGTCTATTGCTATGATAGTTTGCGCCTAACTAAGAGATCATTTTATGACCTATGTGCCATCTTACGTGAGAGATGTGGTATGTGTGATAACAAGAATGTGTCGGTAGAAGAAAAGGTAGCAATCTTTTTGCTTGTAGTGGGTCATGGCACTAAGATGAGGATGATTCGTAGCTCATATGGATGGTCACTTGAGCCAATCTGCCGTCACTTCAATGAGGTGCTTAGAGGTATTCTATCATTATGCCATGAATTTATCAAGCTTCCTGATCCATCAGTTGTAGAACCTGAGGATTCCAAGTGGAAGTGGTTTGAAGATTGCCTTGGAGCATTAGATGGTACACACATTGACGTTTTTGTGCCTTTGGCTGACCAAGGGAGGTATAGGAATAGGAAGCAACAGATTACCACCAATGTTTTGGGGGTTTGTGATCGTCACATGAAATTTGTTTATGTCTTAGCGGGATGGGAAGGATCAGCTTCAGATTCACGTGTGCTACGTGATGCAATGTCTCGGGACGATGCATTTGTTATTCCAAGTGGGAAATACTATCTAGTAGATGCGGGATACACCAATGGACCGGGCTTTCTTGCTCCATATCGATCCACTCGCTACCACTTGAATGAGTGGGCTGCTCAAGGGCATAACCCATCCACTGCCAAAGAACTATTCAATTTGCGCCATTCAACTGCTAGAAATGTGATAGAGAGAACATTTGGGCTATTAAAGATGAGGTGGGCTATACTAAGAAGCAACTCATATTTTGACTTACAAAATCAGGTATTCCGTAGTAACCTAGCTTGAAATTCACCTCTGAATGACCTTAGCTAGCATGTAACTCATTTCTACTAAATTCTTGCAGATTAGGATCATTAATGCTTGCTGCATATTGCACAATTTTGTAATTGATAGACAGAGAGATATGGATGATTTACTTATACACCAAGTTGATCAAGTAATATCTTTTGAACCTCATGAAGTTCAAAGTGAAGTGGGTATGATTACCAATGTTCAATCAACAAATGAATGGAGCAATTTTAGGGATACCAAAGCTAACCAAATGTTTGCTGATTACCAAGCAAGACGTGGTCAATGTATGATAAATTCTATCATCAATGCATGCTTAAACTTATGATATTTGGTTTTGCTTCCTGATATTTTACTAATAACCTTTTGTGAACATTTTTCCTGTAGGATATGGAGAAGGGCAAGAAGTCAGGCTCGGGCAGGGGTTACATTTCTTGGAATGATGACATGGACAAGGCTCTTCTTGACACATTTGTGGAGTACTATAACAAGGGTGACAGATGCCAGAATGGGTGGAAGTCTCATGTCTATACAGCTGCTATCAAGAATGTCCGAGAAAAGTGTAATGTGGATATCTCAAAAGACAATATCATGGCGAGGAACAAGACCTTTGACAAACACTACACTATCATCAATGGTATGCTGGAATCAAGTGGATTTGGTTGGGATTGGAACAAAAACAAAATATCTGTTGATAGTGATGCTGTATGGGAAGAATATGTGGCGGTAAGTTTCAATCGTATTTATTATTGTTATATGTAGTTGTAAGTTGTGTTCTCTCGTACCACTATTTAATGTCATGGAGTTTACTGTTTATTGTTATATAACATTGTTATACGTAGTACTGTTCTTATGAATGTTAACAGTTGAAAAAGAATGGTCATGTCACGTCTTTTTGGTTTATCTGCCTCTGTTTTATGTTAAGGTTCTGGAGACAGCTAGATAGCTTACGGGTTTTATATCCTATCAGGATATTGACCTGACACTCGTGGCATGTCACATTGGTGTGGAACTGTGGATAACTGAACATTTCCTTTGATCAAAACCATCAGCGTCCACACTCTGCTAGACTGGAAGTTTTCTTCTGTTGATAGTGTGTAAACTGTTCAACTCCAACAATTGTTATGTAAGAACTAGAGGTCCAAATAACAGATTATATCTTATCTTTCCAACAATCATAATTCAGCTGGGCCCTGAGATACAAGTCTATCTTGATTTTGATCAGCTTCTGAAAAATCAACGTGAAAGTGAAAAGAACAATAAAACTACTAGAATTCTTTACCTAATTAATGCAGTGGTCATTGCTTGCTTATTCTCTGGCCATCGACGCAAGAATATATGGACATTTCAGCCATAGTCATAAGTTGGCCAAAACTGTTTTTACTTTTGACGCTCATCTTGGAAGTGATATTATCCCTCAACAAGCATCTGGCATCCTCTCAGTTTTTATTTTCAACTGTTAAGAGGTAGCTGTGTGGTGTTTGCTTTATTTATGAATGGATACCCCATTACAGGTAGCTTTGCAATGCACCTACATGTTGTTACCGGTATTTGTTCAGGCATATGGCTAGAAATGTTCAGGCATATGGTGCTTGGTTAGAAGTTGTGATCTTGAGCATGTTGTTTCTGCCAGGAACAACTCATCAGTAATGCTATAATTTTGTTAGTATTGCTATTTGCATTCAGCATAATTCTTTATTTGCTTCACTAGTAATGCCGGCCTCCTAATACAAGTTGTTTCTGTTACCTGATAGTATCATTACTGCTGGTCCTTCAATTTTTGTGATATACTTGTTTTCTAACCAGTACAACATTTATTTTTTGTAGAAAAACAAAGAAGCTTCTGGTTATAGGCACAAGACTGTCTTGTACTGGGACTCAATCAGCTTGGTGTTTGGCAAAGACCATGCTACCGGTGAAGCGGCAAGGACTGCAGCTGAGAGCTCAAAAGACATGAGTAAGGAAGATCTTAGTAACAAAGAGCCCACATCATCGGCAACTTCAGGAAGTTTAAAGAGGCAACGGTCAAGCGACTCTTTTACCTCTATGATGGCTGAAAAACTAGACAAGTTTGCTGAAGCACTAAAGGAGGAAGCCCCTAAAGGACCAACATCAAAAGAAATTCTAGACACACTGAATGAAGTACAAGGATTGGATGAAGACACTTTGTTGGACCTATTTGATATCCTGACCGGTGACGCACGCAAGTACGAGTCTCTGTTGGCGCTTCCAGAGAGGATGAGGAAGAGGTGGCTTCTAAAACAGCTCAACAAGTGAAGAAACTAGTTCATCTATATCAAGTGATGGATAATATCTATTGAACTTGTAATAATATGTAGCTCATCTGAAAGTATTATCTTGTATTTTATCTATATTTTCCTAGCTGGAGGTATGTAACTCGTGTATGATGTGGTTTTCTTCGAAAACAGTGCTAAGTATTAGTTTCTAATTCCTAGCTCGAGAAGTAGTTTCTAACTCGTGTATTAGTTTCGAAAACAGTGCTAAGTATTTTCCTATATTTTCCAAAGAAGTAGTTTCCTCTCTAATCAACCAAACAATATTTGGAATCTAATTCTAGGAATTAGTTTCTTTGTACATCCAAACAAGAAAATTGAAATGAATCTAATTCTATGGAATTTAATTCCTATTGAATCTAATTGCTAGAATGAGATTCTTAGAATGAGATTCAATTCCATCCTAACAAACGGGGCCTAACAGGAATCATAGAAGATGGATTTTATTCATTACATTAATCAATTTTCCTTCTTGTTCAAACAAAAGTTTAAAGACATTGGATGATGCCTAGACTAGGTGTGCTTATAGACTATCAACAGCCAAGTGACCATATTATAGCTATTGGGTTTTGCCAGGACCCCATTTGATCCCGGCAGACACGAGCAGAAGGCTTTTTGGCACTCTTGTAGCAGTGGTGGAACACGTAGCTAGCCCTTCACAGAAAAACAGCTAGGGCAATGAGCAGCAAAGTTGTCGTTCAAGTAGAGAAGCAAAAGGGTCATCAATGTCAATAAGAAAGAGGATTAAGATTAGTGTTTCCTTGCGTCATGTGGTTGCTAACTGCCAAAGATAGGAGATGGAGGGAGTGTCCGGCAACAAGGAGGTCCATGACAAATTGGGATACAGGGAGTCGTGAGGAGGCTCTTGCCCCTTGATGAGGGAAAAAACTATACATTCCTTTACTAGAAAGGAATAAAATTGCCCTAGTTGCTGCATCAACAAAGGATACACTGCTATAAAAATGATTTGTAGAAGCGAGGTCATTTTTTTCAGGGGTGGACGAAAAGAACAGCCAGTACTGAAAACATCGGTAGGTACTGTAGCAGCCAGCCCGATCCTGAAAATGCATTTGTAAGATTGAATTGGGGGATGATTTGCCCCTAGAAATCAGCTCCAAATACACAACATACACACATTTAGGACTTAGTTCTATGCATCCAAGCACTACAGCGAGATAGTACCCTACTGGTCTGCCAGCATAGTTACTGCTAATTTACGAACTTGTACAGTGTACCTGAAAGTGGGGATTATGATGGACGGACAAGGTTGTCACCACCTGCTGCCTACCCCTAGCAATCCGTGGGGCAAACTCATATCCTATGCCACTCATACAACCCAAGCACCATACTTGCATTGATGAACAATACTCTAACTCCCCTTGGACTCCCACCCGCCGGATGGACAAGCGTAGGGCTAGAGCAACCATAAAGATCATTGGACCGATGCCGTGTCATAGATCGACTAGTCTAAACATGCATTACATATGAAACATATTAAACCATGGCAAGGTTATATGACTATCACAAGAGCATATAAGCCTAGTATACTAGTATGACAAGGGTATATGACTAGCAAGGAAGCATATGAGCCAAGCACAACACTATATAAAGAAGATGATTCTATTGATAAGTATAAAGTCAAACAAGGAAATAAAGATACACGCGCCATACCTTTAGCTCCAAGAGGACCTCGAACCTGAGTAAAGCTACTCTAGCCTAACTCCACTAGCTTAGAGACTAAATGAGGGAGAGAGTGATTCTTCTTGGTGTGTGTTGGAAGGGAGAGCACACCCCTCTATTTATAGGTCCATAGAGGCGGTTTACAGGAGGAATATTTGGGGGAATCTCATCTAACCGACGTAGGGAAGCCGTCAACCGCTGCCACGCGTCAGCTGGGGATGAGGGGAGATAGAGACGGTTGGTTCGGTTGACCCCCCTCTGGCCCCACTCACAACCGCCTTCGTCCGGTAGACTTCCAGGTGGATCCCAATGATGGTTGTGGATGCTACCCGCCTCAGTAAGGCGGTTTGCTGCAGTTTGTGGGTCCATGGATCTGTGTGCTGCCCCCGTGGTGATCTCTCATTGGTCAGAGTTGTGTTTCTTCGCCATGGGAGTGTGTTTTCTCCTTTCTTTTGTGGTTATTCACTTACACCCAAATACTCTCAAAGGACATGTGGAACTACATTATTCTAAAACTAAATATGCGTGTAAGAAATGCTAGTTCTCATTCATCCTTGAGAATATTGACGGTCATATTTGGTACTTAACGACCGTCAAAACCTACCCCTACAAACGTGTTATTGCCCGTTGCTAGAAACCATTTCTGTAGTAGTAATAGTTAAGGTCTAAGCAAAACGTACATGTGGCAATGAGGGACAGGAAAATAGCTTAGTTTCCTGGAATAGGTGTAAAAGTTTAGAGTAAACAAATAGTACGTCTCTGGGTAACAGGAATAAAGACATTGCCTTTCCTTTCGAAAAAGGATATAGTCATGATCATGCTAGAATAAAGATGGCCCACAAAACCCTGACTTGCGATTCTTGACTATTGACCAATATATTCGCCTTTACTGGTTGCTGATATTTCACGGTCAAACTAAGAGGCTAGTTGCTAATGAGCAAAACAAAATAAGGTATGTGTATGTGGGTTGTGCATGCACGTGTCTGAGGAACTGGGAAAAAAATATAGATGCAGATTGATCACACGAGTGGGGTAGGTGGAGAGAATTTGGGAAAAGGAATTCTTGGCGTGACCCAGAGAAGAACGTGTTTGTCTTTACGCCTGTTCTCACCTATTATCCTGCAACGTGTTCACTGCCGGGCGGACCTAAAAGAATTTTTGAGCGAGGGCACACCTCAAAGAGTATATGAATTGATAAATATTAATATGGTGAAAAATTGCTAACTACTTTTGCATAAAATTTTTGAGTGAGGGCCTGTGCCCTCACTCACTCCTACATGGGTCCGCCCACTGGAACTTAGAGTGAAAGTTTGCTCGTTATATTTATTCTTTAAGGCCCTGTTTGGGAGATTTGTGAAAAATTACAGCTATAACCAAGTTCCAGGTGTAATGTCGTGCACAAGAAAACCTTTGTAATATTTTTCCCTTGTATAAATGTTGTTTGGCCATCATGCAGCGATTTTGCAAACGAGACAGGGAAGAACACGCTGCAGCGAAAGACAAAGAGGACACTGCAACGAGCATGCCCTTAGAATAGTGCAGCCGCCAGTCGGGGGCAGCAAGGAGATGAATGCCAAGCTCGTCGGATCTGAAGACAACGAGGCTCCTGGGGTAGGGGATTTCCATTAGTTCATATCCGCGCAAAAACAGCAATTAAAAAGTGACGTTGAATGTAAAATTGAACCCAAAATCGGAACTGGAAAGGAATGCATAGAGCACAAATGGATTCAAATCTCAGAAATTGGAGACCGTTGCTGGCTGCAGGTTCGTGATGATGGGTCAGTTACCTACGCTGATGGGTTCGTCTCCGTAGGTCATGGCCTCGTCGTGCTGATGGGCATATCATCCTTGACGAAGGTGCTTCATGCAATCGCTGATGAGCATGCCGTCCTCGCCGAATCAATCGCGGATTGGAGAGAGGCGAGGCCGGCGAGGCAGCCATGGGATCAGATCTCGTTGTCGCCACCGATTGGTTCATCGCTGCCGCAGGTCGAATCGCCGCCGCCGATTTGTGCGCCCCCATCACCCTTTGGTCGGTGCTAGCAGGAGCGATGCGCCGTCATCGCCGGCGGCGACTAGTAGGATCGCACGAACAGAGGAGATGGCCCCCGATATCCGTCGTATTTTTTGCGTTGCCTAGCGAGGTCTGTGTTATTTCTCACCAGTGTAAAGGGCTAAAACCGATGTATATGTTAATAAAGTCTACCGAGTCATCCAAACATATTTTTTAGTTTACAACTGTAAAAATATTGAGGGGGTATTTTACACCAGTTTCTGGCAGGCTTCCAAACAGCTCCTAAGACTGGTTTCATTTTCCATCAGGTAAGTTGCCAGGTTTGCAAATTTGCTCAAGGTATTTACATTCGTTGCGCTAGCAGCATTAGCATATCTCGCTTACTTAAAAAGGGCACATATTGGATGGTTTTATCTCTGTCGATATGTTTTTAGAGCCATCGAGACAAGTTACCTCAGATGGTCAGTGATGTTCTTTTAATACAAGAACAGTTCATATCTCAGTCTATATATCCAGTGCAACGTATCCAACCATTATTATAAAAAGGATAGCGTGAAAGCAAAGGTGAACAGCTCAAAGCAAAGTGTTTGGAAAGGGGTGCTAAACTTTAGCACCCCACTTTTAGCACTTGAACTCCCAAACAGGGGTGCTAAAAGGCGAGTGCTAAAGTTTAGCACCCTTATTTTCTTTAGCACACCCAAGGAGTGCTAAAAGGTGCTAATGGGTGCTTAAAGTGGTCCCTAAACCCACTTTTTTCCTAGTTGCCTCCCCTCTCTCTCCTCTCCACTTTTCCCCAAGCTAGTCATAAATGAGAGCAATGTAATCATTTCTCACCCAAGATGCTAAACTTTAGCACTGTATCCAAACAACCCCAAGTGCTAAACTTTAGCACTCCATTGCTGTGCTAAAGTTTAGCATTGTGTATCCAAATGAGGCCTTACTAAACCGCCTAGATATTTGTTTTTAAGAATTTGTTTCCAAATGTTGTCCTCATCAATTAGCTTGTAAAGATATTTGCTTAAAGACACTTGTTATGGATTTCAAAGTCCAAGACCTCCTTGTTATTTTGTTTTTCACAGAATGTTCCATTTTTTTAGACTATGCTTCCACTTTTTTTTCCATCCCCTGGCCAGAAGAATCTTGACCTAAAGTAATCCAATCTATTAAGAAAACTTCTTTCGGGATTTTGAGAAAAAAGAAACCATTTACATGGACAGGATTACTTAGAACTGAGTCGATAAGTATTAGCCTCCTACCATAGGAGATTATCTTACACTGGTAGAGAATTAGCCTTTAGTCTCGGTTGGTAGGGTGCATATCTTCCGAAAATCCATCCGGGATAAATCAACCAGGACAAAAGGGGGTCTTTAGTCCCGGGTCTTTTAACCGGGAGTAAAGGTCCCCCTTTAGTCCCGGTTGGTGTCACCAACCGGGAGTAAAGGGCTCCCCTTTAGTCCCGGTTGGGTTTCCCAACTAGGAGTAAAGGGTTACCCTTTAGTCCCGGCTGGATTCCAACCGGGACTAAATGGCGCCCTGCATGGCACTGCCTGGCGCCTGGATTTTTCATGCATGCATCACGTACGTAGTACCGCGGCCCTTTTGTTAACCTTTAGTAGTTGAGATTTTGTTAGAATGAAATCAACTAGTATTTAAACGAATGGGATTTGTAATTATACAATTACTATATATATACACAATTCTTATACACAATTCATATACACAATTCAACTAGTACAAATCGATCATAATTAGCACGTATTATATATACAAATAAATCAAAGTATCTATCTACAATCTTCCCATCGAGGTGTTGCTGATCGGAGTTTCTAATTATCGTCCATCGTAATAAAATTCTCCTTTTGGATCTACCACCTCGTCCATTAGGAATCCAATGAGACCTTCACATATTGCCGCTACTCTTTCTTCCTTCAAGAGTCCTTGTTGAATATTTAACATCTATAATTTGGAAATTTGTGAATGTTACACGAACAAATACATATAAGGAGCTAGAAAATAATTAACTAGTAATAGTTTTATTTTACGTACTTTAAAGTTGTGCGACGTCATCTTTAGTCCCTTGGGTCCCATAAAACTGTGCATGTGCTCACAGATGTAGTAGCCACATAGATTATTACCGGGTTCCTGTCTTAAGCACTTCAGTGCGAAAAAAAATAAGTTATGAAATATTCTTGTTATACAATGTAATAAATGTGCAGACTTCATACGTACCGGGAAGTCTGTGTTCCATGTAAGTTTTTCTTTGAATGGACCTTTGTGTGTCCTTATGAATTGTTTCCATGCGCTGCGGATTAGAATAATGAATGATATAGTGTAACAGGGATAAAATTTAGGAAACAAACTTTTGCATAGAGATAAAGGTCCAGAATTATTACAAGCCTAGCATGTCTTGCATTTCTTGGTAATCCACCGGATCTTTCCTCAACGAATCGAAGACAGTGACGTGGCTTCTTTCAGGCTCAATTATAATAAGGATCCAGTGGAAGCTGCGTGCGTAAAATGTTCATGCATATTAGAGCTAACTAACATGTAGAGATAAGAAAAAAGACATCGAAAGTAGACGGTATACACACACTTACTTGAAGTTGTATGGAAGTAGTATGAAATCCTTGAATGTTTGTTTGTCTAGGAAATTGTATGCTTCCACCAAGGTTTTTTCCGGCGCT
The DNA here is from genome assembly GCF_000263155.2 of Setaria italica. Taxonomy (NCBI): domain Eukaryota; kingdom Viridiplantae; phylum Streptophyta; class Magnoliopsida; order Poales; family Poaceae; genus Setaria; species Setaria italica. The sequence goes on along the minus strand of NC_028453.1, from coordinate 26,879,174 downwards.
AATTGTATCTGTTGTTGGTTAACTACAGATGGATCCATGAAGCCTATATGTAGGTACGCCTCTCGGCGGCATGTCTGAATTAGCATCCAACATGAAATGGAAGATGAAGTTAGTACGGTGACGCACGCCATAATTTACATGTAGAGATAAACAGACACTTACAGAACCCAAGCGCTGATCAGAGAGACGTCCAGGGCATCATGATCGTACACTTTGTATATATCCTTGAAGTCTAGCCACAACACTTTCTCGCCTTCGCCGTGAAAATCTATCGGTTTTACCTTCAGGCCGAGCATCTCCCTCAAGTCGGCGGATGCCATCATGTACCATTGATGGAATGCGTACATCTTTGTTGATAGCTTCCGTACCAATGAAGGCTTTACTAAAGGTTTGCCTAGCTCATAAGGCCATCTCGGCTCAGGGGGCGGTGCAGTTGGCGTCTCAACTTGCCCTAGGCATTCATCAAGTCCCAGACCTGTTTCTTGCATGAACTTCAATACTTCTGCTTGTTGATGCAAGGGCATTGCTTTTACCCGTTGAGCGTCTTTTTTTGATAAATGGCTGAGGTTGGGGATAGCACCGCTGGAATATGACTTTCCTTTCCTTTTATCATTTTCATCAGCCTTTACTAAAGCCCGTTCATAGTTTGATAAGAGTGGTATCCTTTTCTTGGCTCCTTCTTCCATCCTGATAAAAAAGTTTAAATCTCTTCAATTTACTGGTGGTGGCTCCATCTCGCTTGCTTTTTTTTTTCTTCGGCTTGTTTCTTGAACCACTCACTGGCCTCTCGTTGGATTTCTGCCCACTGTTCCGCATGAGACATTGCCTCCCAGCGTTCTTTACGAGTCACTTCAGGCTCCTTTGTTTTCTTCTTTCTCTGTCTTTGCTTGGGAAGCGGTGCTCGTGACTTCTTTAGTGGTGGTGCAGGTTCCTTCATGGGGCCCACTCTTGGTGCCGGCGACGGTGATCGGGGAGGGGTGTTGTTATTGTCATCGTCGCTCCCACCACCAGGATGTGGTGGAGATGGAGACCTTGATATAGATGGAAGGGACGGTCCTGAAGTAGGTTGTGCAGGAGATGACGGTCTCGAGGTATGAGGAGAAGGTCACTGCTGGGGATCTACGGGGAGCGGTCTTGAGCTCTGAGGAGGTGGCTTTGTGCCGGGAATAATGATGTAGCGTTTCGCCATAGAATGATCCCATGAAGTGCATCTGCCAGTGTCTTTTCCCCGTCGCCTCCCAGGAGGTCGAGCTCTAGACCTTCATATTGGCTATCAACTATTTGCTCTACGCGGACGCTGGCGTAGCCAGGTGGAATCTCCATACCATGACTGCTCTGCCCTGCCAGGGTTGCTAACGCACTCCCGTACGCTACCTGTACATATAGCAGAAGTAAACAAGTTGAACTCCGATCTCGAGGCGTGGATCAATTAACAAGATTGCATAAATATTATGTATACGTATACCTTAATAGTGAGGTTGCCGACCGGTGCATGCAGCTCACATGAGGTCCGTTGCATGATGGCATCCACGGGGAACCGTTGCTCCTCCACGGGTAACCTGCGCGTCTGCGCATCGGGGACCCCTGTAGAAGCACAACTGCTCAAGAGGCGTTGAGAAGGGCGTTGTCAGGATTCGGCAATGCTCCAGATTGGGCCAACTCCGCAACTACGTGGGCCACTCGACGATTGATTTCCTCCATCATTCTTTGTTCTTGTGCCTGCCCTTTGGATTCTAGCATCTGCCGCCAGCTCTCCTCGATCTGTTCCTTTCTTCGCTTCCGGCTTCTGTACAAGGTGCTGTCACCTCAAAAAGCAAACTTCCACGGAATGACCCCGAACCCTCGGCAACGTCCTAGGTGCTCCGGATTACCGAGGGCCAATGTGAGCTCATCATTTTCTCGGTCCACCTTCAACCTCCCAGCCTTAGAATCTTCAATGTTCTTCACAAGATGTTCGGCCTTCTCACGTATTGTGTCATTGAAAATCAACGTCCCATCCTCTTGGCTCAGGGAGCCTCCATGAGCGTAGTGCCAATTTTTTGATCGTTCGGGCCATTCAATAGTTGCAGGTACGATTCCCCGTTCGATCAGATCTTGTTCCATCTTCCTCCACTTGGGAATTGCTGAGCCTTACCCACCTCGCCCCAGATGATGATGGTAGCCCTTTTGACTAGCATTTGTTATGTTGGTCATGATCTTTTTCACACCGTCTTCACTCCTCTTATATTCAACAAATGCATCCCAGTGGTCCCTCAACTTTGGCCACGCGTTGAAGTTTGGAGTTCGGCCCTTCTTAATGTAGTGGGTATCCAGCATCTTCTTGAATGTCTGGAATTGTGTAGCCATCTTCTTAAGCGTCCATGCTTTCACATCCTTCTCAATATATCCTTCGGGGAATGTGAAATGTCTCTTGACGTCTTCCCACAGCATATTCTTTTCTTTCTCCGGGAGGGCGTACGGATTAGTGCTTCTGCCCTTCCATTCTCTGATGCTGATAGGCACGTTGTCCCGGACGATTGCCCCTATCTGACTCACGTACTTCTTTGCTACTTTCTCGGGAGCAACCGGCCTGCCCTCTTCTGTCACTTCCGTGATGACAAGCCTCCCTTCCATCACCTTTGTACGACCTCGGGTCTTCTGCCCTTGTGTCTATCCAGAGGGCTAACAATTTAAGATTCGTTAATTAGTACGTAGTAGTAACAGTGGCGTGAAACAATACAAGAATCGTTATATATACCTCGCTGGAACCTTCCGCCACGGCAAGGTGTTGCTGGGGCTCTTGCTCGTCATTCCCATCGGCAGACATGTTGAGGAACATGTCCGCCTGGGTGCCCTCTTCATCCATGTACGATAGTGGAAGGTTGTCGCCACTACCATCACCAGCGATTATCTGCTCCATGATACACCTTGCGGTCTCATTGTCTGCTATTTCAACTATTGATTGAAACATACATGGAATCATACATGACAGTCATAGAAATCGTCTTAGTTATATGTACATAAGGGTATATACATGAAATCATAAAATAACATGAATCCTACAAAGTCCGGAATATTTATACAAATTTCTACAAATTAGTAGTACTTTGTGATGAATTTCTAGCAATAACATGAATTTGTACGAATTTCTAGCAATAACATGAATTTTTACGATTTTCTAGCAATAACATGAATTTTTACGATTTTCTAACAATAACATGAATTTTGTACGAGTTTCTAGCAATACCATGAATTTTTACGAATTTCTAGCAATAACATGAATTTGTACGAATTTCTAGCAATAGCATGAATTTGTACGAATTTCTAGCAATAACATGAATTTTTACGATTTTCTAGCAATAACATGAATTTGCGGAGGCCGGGGTGGCGGAACAGAGGAGGCAGGGATGGAGTGAGGTGGCCGCAGCAATGATTAATTTCGACCAAATTTCTACTAAATTTGCGACGCAGGCTTAAGGGCGGAGGCGGGGACGGAACCACGGATGGTCTAGGTTGGGACGGCGGCGGTCAGGGCGGCGGGACGGCGGAGGCGGGGACGGAACCACGCCGAAACACGATTCATTTCTAACCTAGGTGGAGCGACGAACCTAGTTACTACTAATTACTACTAATTTACACTAATTTGAGTTTCTAACACATATACAAAAATCTATTGAATTTCTACCTAATTACTACCTATTTACTTTCTAACTTAAAAAAAGGCCCTTGCTGACGCAAGCCCAGCAAGGCGATACTCCCGGCGCCAGTGCCGGCCGGCGCGGCGGACCTCTCGCGCACGGTCGACGGTGGCCGGGGCGACGAGGTGGCCGGGGCGGCGGGACGGTGGCAGTTGGGGCGGCGGAGGCGACGACGGAGCGAAGGCGTGCGGGATGGTGGGACGGCGGAGGCGAGACAGCGACGAGGCGGCGACGAGGGGCGACGAGGGGCGATGAGGCGGCGACCTGGGGCGACGAGGCAACGACGAGGGGTGACGAGGGGCGACGAGGCGGCGACGAGGATGGAGGCGGCGACGAGGCCCGCGTGATGGAGCTAGTGGCCGGCGGCGACGAGGTAGGGGCCGGGCGTGATGGAGGAGGATCGAGGCGGGCCGGCCGAGGCGATGGAGGAGGAGAATGTCGGGGCGCGGTCGGCAGCGGGACGATGACAGCCGGGCAGCAATGGGGGACGACGGCGGCGGCGGCCGGCGAGGGAGCCGGACGGGCGGCGACGGAGCAGAGCACGCGCGGGACTTGGCGAAAATTTTGCTAAGTGTAACTGGCGTCGGGGGTAGAAGGGGCTACAGTGCCTTTTAACCCCCCCTTTTATCCTGGTTCGTAATGGCACCCGGGACTAAAGGGCCTTTTGTCCCGGGTCCCATCACCAACCGGGATAAAAGGCCCCCCCTTTTATCCCGGTTGGTGACGGGACCCGGGACAAAAAGGGCGCGTCCGCCAGGTGGGCCTGGGAGCCTACCCTTTTACCCCGGGTGCCACCACCAACCAAGATAAAAGGGGGGGGGGGCTTTTATCCCGGTTGCAGTTGCAATTGGCAACCGGGATAAAAGGGTACATCCAGGCGGGAGTCGAAAAGTACCCTTTTATCCCGGTTGCAGTTTGCAGCCGGGATAAAAGGGGGGCCTTTTGTCCCGGTTGCTGTTGGCACCCGGGACAAAAGGTCTTTTTCCTAGTTTTCTTCTCCCGCGTGTTTTTTGGAAATGGATTTTATTTATCTTTTCACTGCATTTCAGGATGAAAAACAAAAACCTTCACATATTTTGTACATGCAAAAATATATTTAATTAGCGAGTAAATTGACAATAAGTGTGATTTAGTCATTAATTCTATACCAGTTCATTTAGCCTCTAAAATATTTATTTTACTGCATCGCTTTGATCAAGAAATTATTCAATTAAATAATTTCAATGCGCAGAAAAATCCATGTATGTATGTGGTTAACATTGTTCATGTTTATCTAAAAAATCTTCACCTAATAAATTTAAGAACACATGAAATCATACATAGGGTAAATTAAAAATTGTATCAATTAATACACAAAGGTCATGTAAATTTAGCGCATTACAATACAACGTTGTAAAATTTCTTCTTCACGAAAGTTCCTTGATCATGATCGCGGCGTAAGTACGGAGCCTCTTCTTTGGATAGCAGGATGCTTGGATCAACTTCAACGGCGAATGGAGGCATGCCATCAAACTGATCATAATCATCTGATTGGTCTGTTTTATCCTCGACTCCCACGATTTTTCTTTTACCTGGAAGAACTATGTGGCACTTTGGCTCCCATGTCTCTTCTGAATTTTTCTTCGGTTTGCTACACATGTCCTTCACATAGAACACCTGATGCACATCATTGGCAAGTACGAACGGGTCATCACTGTATCCAGTCTTGCTCAGATCTACTATTATCATTCTGTACTGATCTTTGGTTACGGCAGTTAGCTTCACCCAATTGCAAAGAAATACAGGGATGTACAGTGGTCCGTATTCGAGTTCCCATATCTCCTGTATGAAACCATAATACGACTCCTTGTTATTATTTCTGTCCATGGCATCTATGCGGACACCACTATTCTGGTTCGTGCTTTTCTGGTCCTGGGCTCTCGTGTAAAATGTATAACCATTTATCTCATAGCCTTGGAATTTGACGATTGTGCTAGCAGGTCCCCTAGCTAACCAGGCAAGCTGTGGATGAATCTCAGAGTTACCCATAAGTTGTTGGCGCAACCAGGAGGGAAAAGTTTCCATGTGATGACGCGTAAGCCAAGCGTCGGATTTGGTCGGGTTTTTGGAAACTACCATATGCCTGTGCTGCTCGATATACGGAGACACAAAGGATGACTGTTGTAGAACAGTGTAGTGTGCCTTGTTGAACAAATCAGTATCATTGCTCAAACTTGATTTTCTTCCAAGGGTGCCCATTCCTCGGAGCCTCCCCTCGTGGCGTGAAGTTGGAACCCCAATCGAGTCAATTGAATCAATAAAATCAACACAAAACTCGATCACCTTCCATATCCCTTGGCGATGCTTCCTTCTGGACGGGCACGATTAAGAACATAGTTTTTTAGGACTGCCATGAACCTCTCGAAAGACCACATATTGTGCAGGTATACAGGTCCGAGAATACCAATCTCTTTTACTAGGTGAACCAGTAAGTGCGTCATAATATTGAAGAAGGATGGTGGAAATAACAACTCAAAACTGACAAGACATTGCACCACATCGTTCTGTAGCTTTGATAGCTTGGATGGATCGATTGCCTTCTGCGAAATCGCATTGAGAAACGCGCATAGATTTACGAGCGGCAACCGGACATTTTCTGGTAGAACACCCCTCAGTGCAACCGGAAGTAACTGAGTCATCAACATGTGGTAGTCATGAGCCTTGAGATTTGTAAACTTCTTTTGTTTCATATTTATTATTGCCTTTATATTCGAGGAGTACCCAGACGGGACCTTCATACTATTCAAGAATTCAAACATGCTATCCTTCTTTTCCTTGCTGAGAGTGTAACTGGCAGGACGTAAGTAGTGCTGTCCATTATCTCTCTTTTCCGGATGTAGGTCATCTCGTTGCCCCATGGCTTTCAGGTCTTGTCGTGCTTCCAATGTATCTTTTGAGGTCCCATAAACACCCATGAAGCCTAGCACGTTCACGCAAAGATTCTTCGTCAGGTGCATCACATCTATTGCGTTGTGAACCTCTAGGATTTCCAAATAAGGTAGCTCCCAAAAATATTGACTTTTTCTTCCACATGGGTGCATGTCCGTTATCGTCGTTCGGAATAGGTTGGCTACCAAGACCCTTTCCAAAGACTATATTTACATCCTTCATCATCTCGAAGACATGCTTTCCATTACGGTGTGCTAGTTTTTTACAATGGTCTGGCGCCCCTTTGAAATGCATCCCGCTCTTTCTCAGCTGGTGGTGAGCAAGGAGAAATCGACGATGACCCATATAGACGACCTTCTTACAATGCTTCAAATACATTTTGTCTGTGTCGTCTAAACAGTGGGTGCATGCCCGATATCCCTTATTTGTCTGTCCTGAAAGGTTACTCAATACAGGCCAATCATTGATGGTTACGAACAACAATGCTCATAGATTAAAGATCTCTTGTCTATCCTCATCCCACACACGTACACCTTCTTCCTTCAAGAGCTGTAAAAGGTCATCAACCAACGGTCTTAGGTACACGTCAATGTCGTTGCTTGGTTGTTTTGGGCCTTGGATAAGCGTCGGCATCATAATGAACTTCCGCTTCATGCACAGTCAAGGAGGAAGGTTGAACATACAAAGGGTCACAGGCCAAGTACTATGGCCACTACTCAATTCACCGAATGGATTGAATCCATCAGTACTTAAACCAAACCTTATGTTCCTTGCTTCACTTTCAAAGTCCGGGAATGCTCTATCAATTGATCTCCACTGTGCCCCATCTGCGGGGTGTCTCAGCATCTCATCTTCCTTACGGTCTTCTTTGTGCCATCGCATCAACTTAGCATTCACCTTGTTCCTGAACAAGCGCTTCAAGCGTGGTATTATAGGGAAATACCACATCACCTTCGCGGGAACTCTCTTCTTGGGAGACTGCCCCTCGACATCACCAGGATCATCTCGCCTGATCTTATACCGCAGGGCTTCGCAGACGGGACAAGCATCCAATTTCTCGTATTCATCACCACGATAGAGGATACAATCCTTAGGGCATGCGTGCATCTTTTGAACATCCAATCCGAGAGGGCAAATAATCTGTTTAGCTTCATATGTTGTGGACGGTAATTCATTATTCTCGGGGAGAATCTTCTTGACAATGTTCAACATCCCCTGAAATGCCTTATCGGACACACCATTTTTTGCCTTCCATTGCACAAATTTTAGTGTCGTACCTAGTTTTTTATGGCCCTGCTGGCAACCTGAGTACAACAATTTTTGGTGATCATCTATCATGCGCTGCAACTTTGCTGCTTCCTTCTCATTTTCGCAATCTCTGTATGCATCTCGTATCACCTGACCAAGGTCATCAGTAGTGCTATTTTCTGCAAACTCATCTTTATCAGCCTCGCCCATTTTAGTACCTGCAAAAGCTTGGCCTGCAACCCAGTCCGGAATGGTGTCATCTTCCTCCTCCTCCTCGCCATCTTCCATTACGACCCCTAGTTCACCGTGCTTGGTCCAAACCAAATAGTTAGGCATGAAACCGTATTTAAACAAGTGGCTGTGAATAGTCCCCCAGAAATCCTTTGAATACTCCTTCTTGTTATTGCATTGGAAGAATGGACAACATACGAACCCATTCTCTGGCTTGTTCGCTTGGCCACTTCGAGAAAATAATGCAAGCCATTATTAAACACCTTGCTCCGCCTGTCTGCATTATACATCCATTGCCAATCCATATGCATCGTATTACGCATGAAAATGGATTACACTTGACAATGGATTACGCCTGAAAATTGATTAAAGATCCAAACAACATGGTACAATACAACAACATGAAGATCCAAATACACATATTTAAATTAAAGATTCAAACAACATGATACAATACAACAAGCCATCCACTGGTTATTATCTAGGAGGACTTTAAGCATCCTTGGACGGTGAAGACGAAGGTTCCACTGACCCAGCCTCATCCTTAGGTTTATTTGTGCCGCCTGAAACGGTAGTACTAAGTGGACGCGAAACACCCGGGACTGAGGGTGGAGCATAACGACCACCAAAAGGAGGTTCCTGACCCGCGGCAACAGCTTCTTCATGACGTTGCTGCAAATAACGAAGCATTGCTTTTTCCAGCGCGCTCTTTTTCTTCAGCTTATGCTGAGGGCCAACTATGATTTTCCCCTTGCCGAAATAGGAACCACGATCGCCCCCACCATCGCCACTTCCTCCAGTAGCAGAAGCCATCTATGTACAAAAATTATTACCTTAACACTGCATAAGTTGTTGAACTTGAAGACCGTGATCATCTCGCGAGCATATCCTCAACTGGGCGGTACCACACTTCATCTTGAAAGAGGTTCAATTCTACGGAAAAGGGGACACGGTCACGATGTTCGTATCCACTCTTTCTCGTAGAATTGAACCTCCTTCTTGACATACGTTGCTGCTCGGCGAAGAACATCCTTGGAGAGATGAACACGGTATGCAAGTTCAACAAGTATGGATTTGAAAAACCTTATTGAATTTGATAAGTTCAACAAGTAGCAGAAGTCATCTATGTACAAAAATTCTTATCTTAGCATTGCAGAAGTTGTTGAACTTGAAAACCGTGATCATCTCGTGAGCATGTCCTCAACTGGGTGGCACCGTACTTCGTCATGAAAGAGGTTCGATTCTACGGAAAAGGGGACACGGTCACGATGTCCGTATCCACTCTTTCTCGTAGAATCGAACCTCCTTCTTGACATACGTTGCTGCTCGGCGGAGAACATCCTCACCAAAATGAACACGGTATGCAAGTTCAACAAGTATAGATTTGAAAAACCATATTGAATTTGATAAGATAAACCGTCTAGATAAGGTAGCATCATTCTTAAACCACTGCAATAATGCATACTATATATGACACATCAATCTCCCTCACATTCTAGCTCAAAATACCTCTCCATTTTCTACTTCATCATCACATTCTAGCAAATAATCTTTCCATCTCCAAAGCATAAATCAAATCATAACACGAGGATGAAGTAGCAAACCTTCACAACACTTGTGTTGGCTGAGTGAAATTCCCACAAAAATGAGGGAAAAAACTTCGGGCAGCACCTCCCTTGCTTCGGCACCACCGGAGAGTAGGTGAAGCTCAGTTCTCTCTGTCAATGTGCTGGACTGGCTCGGGCTAGAGGAGGAAGAAAGTCCTCTTTCTTGGTATACAATGGGGATGAGTTTTTATCCCGGTTAAAAACTCCAACCGAGATAAAAAGGAACACCTTTTATCCCGGTTGAAGGTTTAGTCCCGGTTGGAAGATCCAACCGGGACAAAAGGGACACCCTTTTATCCTGGTTGGAAGCTCCAACTGGGACTAAACTTTTTGTCCCGGTTGGAGGCTCCAACCGGGATAAAAGGGTTCACCGACGCCCCCCAGCTAGCCGTTGCAACCAGGACTAAAGGGGGGCCTTTAGTCCCGGTTGCAATTACCAACCGGGACTAACTCTCCCCTCATTTTTTGCCTACCGTGGCACACCTCCTTTTGTCCCGGGCCAACTTTAAACCGGGACAAAAGGGGGCGCATCGAAAGCCAATTCTCTACTAGTGTTACTTTTCCAAGTACTCAGTTTCCTACGAAATAATATGCCTTCTATGACTTTCCAATGTTTATTATGTCGTTGTGTACAGTGCATTGGGATGTATTGCCCCCCTGCTTCCCAATAGCATAATAACTTATTTTTATGAAAGTTTATTTTAAGGCCAATAATTGCTCAAAATTAAAGCTATAAGCACGAGCTTCATATTCTTAACTTCTTTGAAATTATGTTCCATAAAAGGGAACTGTATCATTGGGATATTGAAGGATAGACAGGCCATCATTGACCAAATGGGATGCAAGTCATTAGAAATAGAGAACTATGAAACCTAAGAAAGAGAAAATAGGAAAGAATGATTAAAGGTGCCTCCAAAGTCTAGAATGAAGAACTGTATATCTGTTACATAGAGAGTGTGGATTGCTAAAATGACCTGTATTATGGATAGAAGGAAGTATGTTAAATACATGGGATCAATCAAAAACTGCAAAGCAAGAGGTTTAAAGGAATTTATGTATGTATGATTAAGTGTGTGGAAGATATAAATGCACAAATAAAAGGGAAGAATATTCATATACATGGGACATTTGCTCTTCCCTGTGTCAGATGCTTAGTGAAAGCCTTCCGGTTGTCTATCACCTAACCACCCTTAAACACAAAAAATACATTGAACGTAGATTAAGCGTATGTAAGATTTAATGCATTCTTTAGTGGTTAAAAGGACTATTATATCCTGAACCACACGCTAACTGAGCAGGTTGGAGTTTTAAGTCTTAGCAAGAGCTCACAAGTTACAAAAAATGTTTGATGGCGGACAGGGGGCGGAGCCAGGAATTCGCTTTTTTATTGTTAGGGGCCTAGGGGGGGTGTCTGGATATGGGTTACAATGATAAGGGATGATAATGGCGTTATATGGTCATAGTGATAGTGGAAAGGTAGTTAGATGGCACTACGCCAGAAAGCATTTGTGCTGGCAGCTAGAACAGGTTTGTGCTGGCGGGTGTCACACCCGCTAGCAACCTTGAGCTAGCACAAATGCTGTCTGTGCTGGCGAGCGACGTTAGCCACCCGCAAGTACAGATGCTTTCTATGCTGGCGGTATGGTTACATCACTCGCCAGCACAGATGGATGCTTATGCCGCCTGACAGGAATATGTATTTTTCCATTCAATATATTATTTTCAGTTTTTAGCCATCAAATTGAAATATGTATTTCTAACCACATAACAACAAACTTGAATAATAAATAATTCACATTATTAAAAAAATTGCATCGTATATAATATATAATTCACATTATTAAGATCCAACATTTGGAATAGAGCTATTCTTTGCCACGCTAATATTAAAAATACTACGCCCATCTACGAAGATTTGTGCACTCGTTCGCCATCAACATGCCATCTTTATCAAGGAATGCTCTATCCTCATGACAAATCTCGCGTAAGATGAACTTCGCCATGTCCGTACAAATGTTGTCGATTTGTTTGTCTTCGATCTTGCTATAGTTACTGTCGATGGTAAGCATCTGCAGGTATATAGTAAATGAAGATTAGGATGTATTACTATTAGGAAGTTAACACATGGCAGTGTATAAGAGACTTACATCTTAAGGGTTCATCCGGTACCTCCCATTGTTTCTGATGAACTCACACATATAATATCCGCATAGCACAGAGCTGGGAGGTTGCTTGTGGCACTGCATACAAATAATAAAATGATGAGTTGTTATTAATGAGTTTTTATGTTCTTACGAATCGATGATAATAGCTTTCATCCTTTTTGGATTGTAGATCCCGCCTTTCAATATGTAAAGCTTGTACGTACTTTGAGGATATAAAGACAAGAGTTAGTTATACAACTTAGGTGCATAGAATGTCAACATGAATTTAAGTACTACCAAGGAATGTCTTACTTTTGTATAATACCTATAAAATCCTTGTACCTATTTTTATGATGGTTGGCTGAGTTGAGGACCACTGCTTCTCCTAGCTTGGGTAAAATAATGATGCAAATCCAGTGGTCTCTGCATTATATTAGAATAATTTATATTATAGATGGCATTAAATAGCACCTAGTATATATATAGTAATGAAAACTAGCTTAATAAAAATCGTAAGGAGCCATGATATAATCCTTGTCAGCCTTTTTATTCATTACTTTTGCAATGTATATGGACACTTTGTGCATTCTTCTCTGTGGACTTTTATTTTTATATCATCTTTCTCCGCTTGTGTCTCTGCTGCTTCTATTTGTGCTTTAATCGTTTTTCGTCATTTTGAGCTTGTACTCTAGCTCGCTTATTCGTGCTGGGTCAAGGTACCCTACCTTGAACCTGTAGTGCATCAATTCTTCCTCCCTCCATTGCATCCTGCAGAATAGGTTGCTCAGGTACTTGAAATAAAATACGTATGTATTTAAAACTCATGTATACGGTACATGTGGACTTACAAGCACCATACGGAAATGAGATTCACATCGAGGTGTTGTCGACAGTAAAGTCTATGCAAATCCTTGAAATCGATCACAATCTGGTACGTAGATTGCCAAGGAAAATCTTAGTTGGGACATACGCGGTGATTGCTCTAATGCCTTGCTTCATTGCATTCATGATCCATCCATGTAGGTTATTTAGTTCCTATGGGTCCTCCAGTAGATCCCACTGATACAAGAATGGTTTGTTATGCTCATGATCCATTGGGACATCATTTGATGTAAAGAAATTGAGGTTTTGATCCTTTTCCTTTTGCCGAGAGGTGCTGTGACAGGTCCACAAACGGTAAGTACCACATCACCAAGGTAAGGATTCTGCGCTGAGTCGTCGTGTCAGTACCTATATAGGACTCGTCCTCCACTTGAGTACTAGTACTTTTCTTTGCACCCTTCTTCCTCTTATTCCTGATGAAGGAACTGGCATGGTCCTCATAGAAATCGACATTACTTTTGTAATAGCTAGCATCGCAATTTGGACACTTTTCCAATGCTACGTACTCACCGCGATATAATATGTTGTGGTTCCTGCACGTGTGTATGCTTTGCACTCGCATCTTAAATGGATTGATAATCTTCTTTGCTTCGTATGTGTTTTTGGCATAAAGTTAGGCTTCGGGAGCAACTTGCCCAGCAGAGTAAGGATATCAGAAGATGAGGGATGAAACACAACACTGTCCACTCCTTCCCACATCCCTCATACATATGGTCCTTTGTTGCCTTCTTGAGTGTCTCAAAATTCTCTAACCTTTTAGCACTCCCTCGCAACACTTCTGATTCAATGTGGCGCAACATGTCCTCCATATCAACATCGCGTTCCTCGTCCACCAGTGATTCCACACGCGTATCTGTTCGATCACCATTTTGATCTCCACAGTCATAATCGTCATCCATCATAACATGATTGTTTTCATTTGCATCATTACCACCCACTTCATTAGAGCTAGTATCGATGTCTGTGTTGTTGAAAGTATCCCCTGCCTCACCATGGTGGGATCAAACTATGTATTGATCCACAAAACCTTGCTTTATCAAATACCTCTTGATGAGATCAGTATCCTCCCATACAATATTGTTGCTACAATCAAAACATAGACAACGTATTTGCTTTGTCTTGCAAATGTGAGCGTGTTTCTCCGCAACCTCCACAAACTTTGATACCTCTGACATGAATGTATGTGAATGTCTCCGTATGCCATACATTCATGCTCTATGATCCATCTTTAACAACCTATGACAAGAATTCTATATTATATTAACTAATTTAATGAGTTATGGCTCGCAATTCTATAAACTCAATTAAATTATGGATGTAGTAACTAATAAGTAGGAAGAAATATAATAAAAAACAGTTCTATATTACCCTCAATGAAACTCAATTAAACTGTGGATATAATAATTAATAATAAGAAGGACAAAAAATCAAACTTAATTATATATTAAATTCAATCAAACTCATTAATTAAAACTATGGATGTAATAATTAATAAGTAGGAAAAATATAATCAAACTCAATTCTATATTACATTAAAATGACAAACATAAGTTGGAGTGGCACAAACTTAACTTTTATAGCCACCTCCTCCAAAGAAAACAAGAGCAAAACCTTCCCCCTTAGATTTGGTGGTTTTGGAGCTTTTCTAGAGCTCCTCTCGGGCAAGCTCCAAATGGAATGTTGGCTGGGAAAAAAGCTGTTCGCAGCTTTATCTGGGCCGCATTTGTGCTGGCAGGCCACCTAATGCACCCACTAGCACAGATGCATCCCATCTGTGCTGGCAGGCACTAGCTCGGCGGCTCCGGTCACCTTTGTGCTGGCGGGTGCCAATTCCACCCGCCAGCACGCTAATTTCGACGTGCCAGCACAAAATCATTTTTGGCGTAGTTTGGGTTGACCTAGCGGCCATTCAATTTCTTTTGGCGAATCTTATATTTTTTTGTCTTTTCTTAGACTCTATAACCAAATATCTACGACTATTTCGAATCCAATATATTCATCACCTCTAACTATTGCAACCAAATAAGAACCAAGCGAAATAATATTTTGTCCGGACGGTTTTTTACCTACGTTATAATTTTGATGGGTCAAAAGTCTTCTGAGATAAGGTTTACTGAATTGTACGAGATGATCCTATTTGTATTAATGATACCTGCATGATCTACCACATGCTACAGCATTGACCAACCTGCATTATATGTTATAACTAATTAATGTTGTAACAAATCCACTAGATAACAAAGAGAACTCCCATCTCCAAGGAGCTCTTGCAATGTACGATCAATGGCTTGCCACCAAGGAGCACAGTCACTGGTGGAAAACTCACCTTTAGTCCCGATTGGTAAGGGACATAGATCCCAAAAAATCAACTGGGACTAACTATTCGGGATAAAAAGGGCTCTCTTTAGTCCCAGTTCATTCACCCAACACTAAAGACCCCCTTTAGTCCCGGTTGGTAAAACTAACAGGGACTAAAGGCGCAAGCACGTGGCCCCTTTAGTCCCCGTTGGTTTTACCAACCGGGACTAAAGATCTTTTTTTAAATTCTTTTCCATAATAATGCTAATTGTTGTTTCACATATATATACGTATACATCCTTACCGTACACTACTTACACATATATGCTCATATTGTATGCAAGTCGTATATATTTCATGATAATATATGCATAATATTAATTATAACTACTATATATATACAATTCTTAGTATATTATACACATCAAACTAGTATTTATATAATTACTATATATACAATAATTTGCCCTCTTCATTTTTAGGATCCTCCTATTGTGGTGTTGCTTCATTCGGCTACTGAATGTCCATCGTACTAAAATTCTCCTTTGGGAATAAAATTCTCCTTTGGGATTTATCACCTCGTCCACCAGAAGTTCTATGAGAGATTCTTGGATTACCAAAAGCCTCTCCTTCTCCAAGAGTTCTTCTTTAATTCGCAATATCTGTAATTTGGAGATATGTGAATGTTACACAAACAATTAAATATAAAGAGCTAGAAAACAATTAATTATTAATAGTTTCATTTTACATATAGCTATATTATCCAATATCACCTTGTCCTGCATAAAATGGTACATGTGCTCACAGATATAGTATCCACATAAATTATTATCTTGTTCCTATCTACAACACTTTAGTGGAAAAAAAGATAAGTTGTAAAAAATTCGTGTTATAGAATGTACAAAATATGCAAACTTCATACTACTGGGAACATTGTATTGAATGTAAGCTTTTCTTCGAATTCACCACGGTGAGTCTTGCGGAATCGTTTCCATGCGCTACAAATTAAAATAATAAATGATATAGTGTTGGGTGAAAATTTAGGAAAAAAACTTTTGCATAGAGATAAAGGTCCAGAATTATTACAAGTTTAGCATGTCTTGAATGTCTTTGTACTCCACTGGGGGTTTCGTCAATGAATTGAACACAATAACGTTGCTTTTATCAATCATAATTACAAGGAGGATCCATTGAAAACTGCATACATAAATGTTCATATTGGAACTAACTAACATTAATTAGGTAAGGAAAGGGAAAACAAAAATAGACGGTACCCACACTTACTTAAAGTTGTATGGTAGCAATATGTACTGCTTGTAATTTTGTTGCTCCAAGAATTTGTATATTGCATCCAATGTAGGTTTTGGTTGATCCCATATCTGCTTTCGGTTAACAAGCGATTGATCCATGAAGCCAATACTGAAGTAGGATTATCTGTGGCACCCTTGAATTAGCATCCTACATAAAATTAAAGACAAAGTTAGTAGGGCGACGCACACACACAAAATAATGATCTGAGCTAAAATTTACATCCTGATAACCACATACTTACAGAAAACAAGCGCTGGTGAGAGAGACGTCAAGGGCATCCTGATGGTACACTTCATATATATCCTTGAATTGCAACCATAGGAGTTTCTCACCTTCACATAAAAATCAATCGGTTTAACATGAAGAGCGAACATGTACCTTTCGTTGGCCGACTGCTCCATGTACCATTGATGGAATTCATACATCTTTGTAGGGAGCTTCCATACCAATACAGGCCTGACTAGAGGCTTGCCTACCACAAAGGGCCATTTAGGTATAATCTTTTCAGGAGCTAGCGGTTCAGCTTGCCCTAGAACTTCAACAAGCGACAAACATGTATCTTCCATAAATGTAATGACTTTCATTTCTTGTTGTAAGGGCAAAGCTACTATAGCTTGAGCATATTTATCTGCTTGCTAGCCAAGCTGGGGGATAGTACGACTAGAAGATGACTCTCCTTGTTTTTTCTTCTGATAAGACTTAACTAACAAACGATCACAGTTCGATAGTAAAGTCTTCTTTACTTCTTTTTTCATGCCAATAAAAAACTTTAATTTTGTTGGATCTACTGGCTTTGGCTCCATCATCTTCGCTTTTCTTTGTTCAGCGCATGCTTGGAAGAACTCCCTCACCTTTGCTTGCGATGTCTCTTGCAATTCCACAAGAGTCATATCGCCTGGTAGCTTCTTAATGGGTTCAAACTTCTTTGTTTTCTTAAAAGGTTCTTCCACCTTTGGCTGCCTTGGCTTGGAAGGTGGTGGTCGTGACTTCTTGAGAGGTGCTACAGGTTCCTTGCTCGCACCAGAGTTTTAGTCCCAGCAACGGTGATTGGGGAGCGGTGTTTTGGTCGTCGTTGCTCGCACCACCAGGATTCGATGGAGATGGAGATGGTGATCGAGCAGGATGTGACGGTCCCGGTGGTGACGATGGCCCTAGAGGTGGATGTGCTAGAGATGACGGTCTTGAGTTTTGAGGAGATGGTGGTTGCGGGGGGACTATGGGAAGCAATGATGCCTCCTTGCCGAGATGATGATGTAGCGTTTGCACCATAGAATGATACCGTGAAGTACATCTCTTAGTGTCCTTTCCCATCACCTCCGGGGAGGTCGAGCTCTAGGCCTTCATATTGACTATCACAAATCTACTCTAGGCCAACGCTGGAGTAGCCAGGTGGAATCTCCATGCCTTGGCTTGTCTGCCCTGGCAGGATTGGTAAAGCCCTTCCATACACCACCTGTACATATAGGAGAAATAAAGAAGTTATTAAACTTCCATGGCGTGGATCAATTGAGATAATTGTATAAATTATATATATGTATACCTCAATAGTGAGGTTGTCAAATGGTCTGTACAGCTCACATGAAGTGCGCTGAGTGATGTCATCCATAGGGTACCATTGGTTGTCTTGCGCAACCATGAATAATCTTAGCATGTTCTCATTGTGATCCCCATGGAAGCACAGCTGCTTTGGTGTTGAGAAGGGCTGATGATGACGTTGGGACCCGGCAATACTCCAGATTGGGCCATCTTAGTAACTGCTAGGGCTACTTGCCGATTAATTTCATCTTGCATTCTTACTTCTTGTGCATGCATTTTAACTTCTAACACGCGCCGCCAGTTCTCCTCTTGCGCCTCCTTTCTTCTCTTCCGGCTTTTGTACCTGTCAATGTCCCTATGGAAAGAAAACTTCCACGGAACGACCTCAAAGCCTCGGCAACGTCCTGGGTGTTCGGGATTCCCGAGCGCCAAAGTCAGCTTATCGTTCTCTCTATCAACCTTCAACTTTCCCACTTTAGCATCTTCAATGTTTTGGATAAGCCTGAGGGCCTCCTGACGTATTGTTTCAAAGTGTCCCATCCTCATGGCTCAGGTTGCCTCTGTGAGTGTAGTACCAATTCTTCGATCGATTGGGCCAGTCAATAGTCGCTGGTAGAATACCTCGATCGAATAGGTCTTGTTCCATATTTCTCCATTTAGAAAATTGCACTCATGTAACCACCTCGCCCTAGATAATGATGGTACTCCTTCTTTTGGGCATTGGTTGAGTTGACATGAACCTTGTTCGCAGTAACTTCACTCATCTTGTATTACTGAAATGAGTTCAAGTGATCCATTAACTTGGCCAGTCATTAAAATCTGGAGTTCGGCGCTTCTTGAAAAAGTTGGCATCCAGATTCTTCCTGAAGGTTTGGAATTGGGTTGCCATCTTCTTCAGTGTCCAATCTTTCACAACTTTTTCTTTGACACTATTAGGAAGTGTGAAGTGTTTCTTGACATCTACCCACAACATATCTTTCCGTGTCTGCGGGAGCATGTATGGATCATCTTTTTTACCCTTCCATTCTCGAATGCTGATGGGCACATTGTCCCTTACAATAGCCCCGCATTGACTCACAAACTTTCTTGCCACTTTTTTGGGAGCAATTGGCTGACCCTCTTCTGTCACTTCGGTGATGTGAGGCCTTCCCTCCATTATCTTTGTACGACCCTGCGGCTTATTTCGCTTCATCAATCCAGAGGGCTAAAAGTTCAAGATTAGTTAATTAGTACATGGTAATAATGAATATGAAATTATAGATGGGGTAAAATAATGAAAATGATATATACCTCACCGTAATCTTCCATCACGACAAGGTCTTGTTCCGCATTGTCATCAACACCGTGCTCGGGCTCATCATTGCCATCATCGGACATGTTGAGGAACATGTCGACTTGGCTACCCTCATCCTCGGTGTAGGTCCTTGGAACGTTGGAACCACTACCATCAGCAATAATCTCCTCCATTATATACCTTGCTGACTCTTCGTCTCCCATCTCAACTAATAATGACATTAGTTAAACACATATGTAATCATAGATACATTAAATTAAAAATTATATCAAGTAGTACAATTAATGTATAAGCATGAAATCATAAAACAACCATGAAATAAAAGAAACTTGTGAAATATACACATGAGATATTTGAGACCCATTAATGAGGAAGGATAAATCTTCACATTAAGCCTCTAATAAGATACTTGTGAAATATACCGTTGCTTCCATCCAAACATTAAAATTGTCTTACTTGCTCTTGAAATTTGAAATACAAGATACTGGGAATAGAAATGCCTCAAATAAGATTTTTCTAAGTATATCACACTAATGACATGTATATACAATTATATCATAATTATATACAATTATATCACTCTGAAAATCAATATCACACTAATGACATGTATATGCAATTAAAAGAAACTCATGAAATATACAATTTTTCTAAGTATTTAAACCAATTTGTACAATTTGTCTATAAGTATTTAAATTACTAATTTTTCTAAGTATTTAAACTAATTTGTACAATTTTTCTAAGTATTTAAAGTAGTTCATACTAATTTTCTAAGGATTAAATGTAATTTATACAAATTACACATTAAAAACACTAAAAAAATGGGGCTTGCATCAGCAAGCTCCGCTTGGGGAGGGGGAGGGGGTGCTAGGGGCGCGCCCATACCGGTGGGACGGACGGCGGACGATAGGGCGCGCGGCGGGCTGGGAGGGCACCGCTGGGGATCCGGGGAAAGGAGGTTAAGGGGTGGCCGGGGATCCGGGGCACGGAGGCGAAATGCAGCAACAACAACAGGTCGCGGTGGACGGCGGTGTATGGCGGTGCGCGAGGGGAGGCCAGGGGAGGGTGTCGCAGAGACGAGCAAATGAGGTGGCGGAGTGAAGTGAGGAGGAAACGAGGTGGGGGATCAGGGGGCGGACGTTATAACACCCCCTAGTCCCGAGTTGAATTAGCAACTGGGATTAAAGGGCCTTCAATTCCTGTTGCAAATTCAACCCGGGACTAAGTGGGGACCTTTAGTCCCGGTTGTAAATTCCAACTGGGACTAGAGAGTGCCTTTAGTCCTGGTTGGATTTTACAACCCGGACTAAAGGCCCTCGCTTTTCATTTTCCCGCTGGTTTTGTAGTTTTAATTTATATATGTTTTACGTTGTTTTGCACTGGTGTTGTTAAAGAAAAATAAAAACTTTACATATTTTGAACATGCAAAAATATATTAAATTAGCAAGTATATCTAAAATAAGTTTGAATCAGTCAATTGTTCTATACTAGTTGATTAAGTTTCTAAAATAATTATTTTAATGCATCACTATTATCAACAAACTCTTCAATTAAATAATTTCAACGCGCAAAAATGCAATTGATGTATGTGGTTAAGTTAACATTGTTTATATTGATCGAATAAAGGTTCACTATAGAGCATTACAATATAATTCGAAGGCTCTGATGGCCATAGAGCATTACATAAAGGTGCACCATATTTAGTGCATTACAATGTAATATTAGAAAACTTCTTCTTGACGAAAGTTCCTCGGTCATGATCACGGCGTAAGCATGGAGCCTCTTCTTTGGCTAGCATGATGTTTGGGTCAATTTCGACAGCGAATGGAGGCATGCCATCAAACTGATCATAATTATCTGACTGGTCTATTTTGTCCTCGACTCCCATGATTTTTCTTTTACCTGGAAGAACTATGTAGTGCTTTGGCTTCCATGATTTTTCTTTATCTTCTGAATTTTTCTTGGATTTGCTAGACATGTCCTTCACGTAGAAAACCTGATGCACATCATTGGCAAGGCTTGTATCCAGTCTTGGTCAGGTCCACCATTGTCATTCCATACTATCTGTATTTGAGTTTAGCGGTCCGTATTTGAGTTTCAAGATCTCCTCTATGAAACCATAATACGAGTCCTTACTCCTGTTGCTATCTGTGGCATCTATATGGACACCACTATTTTGGTTGGTGCTTTTTTGTCTTGGGCTCTCATGTAAAATGTATAACCATTTATCTCGTAACCTTGAAATTTCACGATTGTACTAGAAGGTCCCCTAGCTAACCAAGCGAGTTATTCGTGAATCGCAGAGTTACCCATAAGATGTTGATGCAACCAAGAGGGAAAAGTATCCATGTGATGACGTATAATCCAGGCATCGTATTTCGTTGGGTATTAGGAAAATAGAATCCGTTTGTGTTCCTCGATATACGGAGCCACAAAGGATGATTGTTGCAGAACCGTGAAGTATGCTTTATGGAACAAATCACTATCATTGCTCAAACTTGATTTCCTTCCAAGGGTGCCCGTTCCCCGTAGCCTCCCCTCGTGACGTGATGTTGGAATCCCAATCGAATTAATTGAGTCAATAAAATCAACATAAAACTCAATGACCTCCTCTATTCCATATCCCTTGGTGATGCTTCCTTCTGGATGGGCACGATTAAGAACATAGTTTTTTAGACTGACATGAATCTCTCAAGAGGCCACATATTGTGCAAGAATACTGGACCGAGAATAGCAATCTCTTTGACAAGGTGAACCAGGAGGTGCGTCATAATATTGAAGAAGGATGGTGGAAATACCAACTCAAAGCTGATAAGACATTGTACCACATTGTTCTGTAGCTTTAATAGCTTGGTTAGATCGATTGCCTTCTGCAAAAATTGCATTGAGAAACTCGCATAGCTTTACGAGTGTCAATCGTACATTTTTTGGTAGAATACCCCTCAATGCAACCGGAAACAACTGGGTCATCAACACGTGACAGTCATGGGCCTTTAGATTTGTGAACTTATTTTCTTTCATATTTATTATTCCCTTTATATTTGAGGAGTACCCAAACGAAACCTTGATACTATTCATACATTCAAACATGCTATCCTTCTCTTCCTTATTGAGAGTGTAACTAGCAGGGCGTAAGTAGTCCTGTCCTTTATCTCTCTTTTCCGGATGTAGTTCATCTCGTTGCTTCATATGTTTTAGGTCCTATCATGCTTCAAATGTATTTTTTGAGTTCCCATGACAACCCATGAAGCCTAGCATGTTCACGCAAAGATTCTTCGTCAGGTGTATCACATCTATTGCGTTGCGAAGCTCTAGGATTTTCCAATAAGGTAGCTCCCAAATTATAGACTTCTTCTTCCACATGGGTGCACGTCCATTATCATCGTTCGGAACAGGTTCACTACCAAAACCCTTTCCAAAGACTACCCTTACATCCTTTATCATCTCAAATACACGCTTTCCATTATGGTGTGCAGGTTTTTTACGATGGTCTGGCGCCCCTTTGAAATGCATCCCTTTTTCTTTCTTAATGGGTGGTTAGTAGGAAGAAATTGATGATGACTCATATACATGACCTTCCTATAGGTTTCAAATACATGCTGTCTGTGTTGTCTAAACAATGGGTGCAGACCCGATATCCCCTGTTTGTCTATTTTGAAAGGTTACTCAGCGCAAGTCAATCATTGATGGTTACGAACAACAATGGTCATAGGTCAAAACTCTCTTATTTATCCTCATCCCACACACGTGCACCTTCTTCCTTCCAGAGCAGTAAAAGTTCATCAACCAATGGTCTTAGGTACATGTCAATGTCGTTGCCGAGTTATTTTGGGCCTTAGATAAGCATCGGCATCATAATGAACTTTCGCTTCATGCACAACCAAGGAGGAAGGTTGAACATACATAGGGTCACAGGCCAAGTACTATGACCACTACTCAACGCACCGAATGGATTGAAGCCATCAGTACCAAACCTTATGTTCCTTGCATCACTTTCAAAGTCCAAGAATGCTCTATCACTTGATCTCCATTGGGGCCCATCCGTGGGGTGTCTCAGCATCTCATCTTTCTTACGTTCTTCATTGTGCTATCGCATCAACTTAGCATTCACCTTGTTTCTGAACAAACGCTTCAAATGTGGTATTATAGGAAAATACCACATCACCTTCGCGGGAACTCTCTTCTTGGGAGGTTGCCCCTCAATATCACTAGAATCGTCTCGCCTGATCTTATACCGCAACGCTCCTCACACAAGACAAGCATCCAATTTCTCATATTTATCACCACAATAGAGGATACAATCATTAGGGCATGCGTGTATCTTCTGAACCTCCAATCCCAGAGGGCAAACAACCTGTTTAGCTTCATATGTTGTGGACGGCAATTCATTATTCTCGGGAAGAATGTTCTTTACAATTTTCAATATCCCCTTAAATGCCTTATCAGACACACCATTTTTTGTCTTCCATTGTAGCATTTCTAGTGTGGTACCCAGTTTTTTATGCCCCTACTTGCAATCTGGGTACAACATTTTTTTGTGATCATCTATCATGCGCTGCAACTTTTCTGATTCCTTCTCAGTTTCGCAGTCTTTTTGTGCATCCCGTAGCACCTGACCAAGATCATCAATAGGACCGTCTTCTGCAAACTCTTCTTTATCAGCCTCGCCCATTGTAGTATCTGCAAAAGCTTGGCCTGCAGCCCAGTCCGGAATGTTGTTATCATCCTCTTCTTCTTCGCCGTCTTCCATTATAACCCCTCTTTCGCCGTGCTTGGTCCAAACCAAATAGTTAGGCATGAAACCGTATCTAAACAAGTGGCTATGAACAGTCCCCCAGGAAGAGTAGTTCTTCTTGTTACTATATTGGAAGCATGGACAACATATGAATCCCTTCTCTGGCTTGTTGGCTTTGGCCACTTCGAGAAAATAATACAAGCCATCAACAAACTTCTTGGTCCGTCTTTCCGCATTATACATCCATTGTTGGTCCATCTACATCGTATTACATGAGAAATGGACATAAGCCTTCATATTAGATAAAGAACTTGATCAATATTCATAATTTACACCAATCAACCTTCATAAAGATAAAAACAATTCACATGAAAATTACACCAATCAACATTCATAACATTCACTAGGTCGACAAAAAGAAAAATGCTAGAATTCTAGAACAAGACAATAAAGATACATATACATTAAATATTACAGACGCTCCATAGTGGACTTCACGTAGTCAATTATCCTAAAATAATGGTACAACATAGCACAATGTGCACCCTCCAAGCCATCTCTGCACATGACTCAATCTTGTACGAAGTATATGGAGAGTCTCTTCCGCTCCTCCATTACCAGCAAATAAGGGTACAACAGAAGATGTTTGAGTCCACATACTCAGGCTGAATATCATAAAGGAATCAGAAAATAATTGTCCAAACAACTTTCGGAACAAGTGCCACATTCTCATTATAGAAGTATAGTGGCACACAATAGCCCGTCAAGGCAAAAGATTTGTTCACAGAGCATGGCCCCTTGAAGCAAGCCAAAACCAACCAAAAGTCAATGGGTCAAGATCAGTGAATAGATCTCTGCCTGAATAGGCTATTGGGCTACCATACTTCTATTATGAGAATGTGGCTCCAAAAGGCGTTTGGAAAACTATTTCAAGATTCTTTTATGATATTCAACCCAAGTTTATGGACTCGAAGTGCTTCTATTCTACCATTAGTTTTGGATTCTTGACTCCGTGAAGTCTACTATGGAGCGTCTGTAGTCTTTATTAATGTATCTTTGTTGTCCTGTTCCACAATTGTAGCATTAAGTTGACCCGCGTAATTTTCATGTCACTCTAATTTAACATGCAAACTATCCAAAAAAATATAGCAATGACCAAAATCTATTTCTTACACCTGCAATATATTTACAAACTAATCATACAAACTAAAATAGTGGTACAACATAGCAGAATGTTCGTCCTCCAAGCCATCTCTGCACATGACTCAATCTTCTACGAAGTCTATGAAGAGCCACCCTCGCTCTTCCAGTACCAGAGAATAGTGTAAGGACATTAATGCCATGTGCAGACACTGTTCTCTGAGATTGGAGGAGCGGAGGAACCAGCTCTTTAGAATGTTCCTGTTCACCTCAGATTTCTCAACTGAAATCACAATGTTCATGTGAATTCCAAGTCTATGGAGATCCACCTCCGCTCCCCAATAACAAAGAATAGTGTAAGCACATTTATGCCATGTGCAGACACTGTTCTCTGGGATTGGAGGAGCGGAGGTGATACATCTATTACCAGTCCATCTGCATCGTATTACGTGAAAAATGAACATAGGGCTTCGTATTAGATAAAGAACTTGATCAATATTAGGTAGGGGAAAATAGAGTAGATGTGTTTATAATATTTAGCCTTTGCAATAAATATGAGATAAATAAATTATTGGTCAAAGAAATAGAATTATTGTTAAATTAGAGTGACATGAAAAATTGTAGCAATGACTAGATTCTATTTCTTACCCTACAATTTATTTACCTTAATTTTATTGCAATAACTAAATATTAAAAACACATTTACTCTATTTTTTCCCGTACCTAATATTGATCAAGTTCTTTACCTAATACGAATCATATATAACAAGCAAACTATCCATCAAATCTAGCTCAAAAACATGTATAAATAAAAATCCTCTCCATTCTCCCTCATTTAAAAAACTCATTTTTCTCTATCTCTAAAGCATAAAATAAAGCATAATAACAATAAATGAAGGGAGGATGAAGTAGCTAACCTTTATAAAACTTTGGATGAGTGAAATCCCCACGAAAATGAGAAAAAAAATCGGGTAGCACCTCCGTAAGGTTGCTTGCTCGCCATGGAGAAGGAGCCCAAAGCTCTCGGTCTGAGTGGCTCAGGCTTGGGGAGGAAGAAGGTAAATTTATAGGCGAGGAGTTTTTGTCCTAGTTGGAAACACCAACCGGGACAAACCCCCCCCCCTCCCCCCCTCTAAGTTTAGCCCCGGTTGGAATAAGCCTCCTTTAGTCTCGGTTGGTAATTCCAACCGGGACTAAACTAAGGGGGTGGGTTTTGTCCCAACTGGTGTTTCCAACTGGGACTAAAGCTCCCTCCGTTGGTGGTCAGATTTTTTCAGCCCACTAGCCGTTACAACCGGGACGGGGGGGGGGGGGGGGGGCTCCTCACTGCTAATGAAAGCAAGCAGAGGGTGAAGGGAAGGGGCAGCGCGAGGATAAGGGAGGGAGGAGAGGGAGGTGCGGTGGAGGGAGAGAGGAGGCGCCGTGCGAGGCTAAGGGAAGGTGGAAATATGAGTAGAAGATACGAAGGCGAGGGATGGGGCCGCCTGGCACTAAGACAGTAATTTTTTTCATCAGCTGACGCAAATCAGACGACTCTTTCCGGTGCGATGGAGGGAGGACGCAACACTGGATCCATTTTCCCTGCTCATTGTGGTGGCATTGGGGAACTGGTGGAGGGCTGATACATGCCTTGGCAAGTATAAGTACAGTTGCGCTGTGTGCGGTATCATCACGTCGTGAAGTATTGTTGAGTCCTCGTACCTTCACGGCC
>NC_028453.1:26834467-26852332 GCF_000263155.2 Setaria italica | reverse complement strand
GGTGGCCGTCGGTGTTTCATTTTTAACCCAGAACTAAAGATCCTTTAGTCCCGGATCCAAAGACAACCGGGACAAAAAAAAATGTTGGATGGAAGGTGAGTTCTGAGTGTGTTCTCAGCCCCCTACGGGTGGCTAGAAAGAAGCATAGTAATCACTCAGCTCTTCAGGGTGGTGTTTTTGTCTGTCTGCAGGAACAACTAACAGCGCATCAAGAGAAGAGAGATGATGTTGGTTAAGTGAAGGATTATGTGTTCTTAACCTCGCAAACAAAAAAGATTATGTGTTCTCGACACAACCGAAAAATAATCTTTTTAAACGCTTTTCTACCTTTTTCACAGGCGGTTCATATGCTGCACAGGTAGTATCTTTTCGATCACAAGCAGGAGGCTAAACACCTATATAAATGGGTTAGCACCTGCATGAGAAAACTTTTTAGTAGTGTGATCTATTAAATTGGAGCAATGCAAAAGCACTGGAACATGCTTGTTTGATCTTGATCGATCTGTCAAAATTGAACTTGCAAAGAACTGGAACGCGCTATTGATCATGTGGATGTAATAGGTAGGCTTAGGATTTAAACTGCCATGGGTTTGTTTTATTTTTTTCGCCCTTCATCTCAACTGCAGTTTTCATCTATTTCAATACTATGTACATCGTGATCTCTTATGCTTTCTATTATAATTTTAAATGTGAATTCGAATGTTAAAGTTTTATATTCCAAGGTTCTCAGCCAAACTTTTCCGGGAATCTCCTCTCCAAAAAAAAAGAAAAGAAAACAGAAGCATCCCCCACTGTGGACACATAGAAGAGCATGTAGTTCTTTTTTTTTTTTGGTTCCCACGCGAACTATGCAACTAGCTAGCCGACGTCCATGGTTGACCAGATGCATGTAGCTGGAGCCATTTGGTGCATCGGGGAGATCCCACTAGATAGCGTAAGGATCCCTTCAGCCTGCAATAAGAGACCCAATTAATTAATTGAAATATTAGCACGTACGTAATCATGTTTGGTCACTGTTCAAACAACTACTTATATGTCTATACCCGATTGTTTAATCCAATGAAACTAGTAGATCCGTCATCTATACCAGCGAGTCAAACTTGCATGGTTATAGAGTTTGCTTCAACAGCGCAATTCCTCTGCACGGTTACACATCACTCACTACAGTTTGCGATAGTTTTTGTGCGTGAACACAAGGCAGATCTAGATCTTCGCGCATGCGTGCCTGAAAGTTTTCATGTCTTCGATCCCTGGATTGCTATAACCGTGTCTTTACGTTGCTTGCTTCCCGATGTATGTGACCTTGGGTAAAGTGCAGCATTTCAAATAATCCATGTGTTTTCAGGCCAGTTGCTCTCTAACCTTGCATAGATAAATTCATTGCTGTCCAAAACTGGCTACTTGTATAGTAATTTCATCTATTGTTATATTGTATACTTGTATTCGATACTTGTATAATTT
Organism: Setaria italica; assembly: GCF_000263155.2. Lineage (NCBI taxonomy): Eukaryota > Viridiplantae > Streptophyta > Magnoliopsida > Poales > Poaceae > Setaria > Setaria italica. The sequence continues at coordinate 26,850,871 of NC_028453.1, read as the reverse complement.
CATCTATTGTGCACTTTTCTTGAATATTGTACTTGGGTACATATTGCTAGCTAACTAAAAAGGCTTCCACGTTTACTTTACATAGCACATAATCATATGAACAGTACTGCAGTCATTTTTCATTTTGATTTTAAGCCTTACATTTGGGATTTACGCTCTCGTTACTCATCGGGTCAACAAGTAACCAGTACTGGTAATAACCGATGGGTTACTTACAGATGTTGTTTTGAATCTCCGGTAGAGAATAATCTACTCGTAATCTCCTGTAGTTAAGTTTCAAGATCAGATGTCATGCAAAGTCAGTAATTTCATATTTACCTAGGGTTAGAGCTTTAGATCCCTAATTGGGACCAGTAAAGTAATCTATCATCAGTGCCAGTCAGTATATGTCAAACAGTGTACAAGATTGTTTAGTCTGAAGGATCATGGAATAATGTATGGCAATTTGCAGGGAATAGAAGAGGAATAGAGACATTGGGATTTGGAAAGATGGAATAGGAGGTTTAATTCCCTTGTTCCCCTTGACTCCCTCGTGCAAGCCTACTATATTCCAGGTTAACTAAATCTCCGCATATTTACAGATGCGCCCTTGATATATGTCCTATCTATACTATTACATATTACCAAGGAGCTCGGCCAAAGGGCTGGGCAACACCAGCTGCGGATGAAATGACATCCTTATCATGTTTTGCAAGGACAAATTTGCAAAATCACACAATAATGACTGTGTTGTAGATGGAGACACCTGATTGCTTCTTCTGAGGCCAGTTTTGGGGCAGGTCCCCTGTTCAAAGGACAGCACACCCTTCTTTTCATTTGGTCCTTCCAGAACCAGCCAAGACATACATGCATATAGCCATATACATGCATGGACACTCCTTACGACTGTGAGATTGTGAACCTATATCAGTATATAGTCAATGCTCCCATCAATCAATCCAAAACTAATTTACAGCTCAAACCCATCTGCCACAGGCTATATACATTTTATACACCTAGGGTTTGTCTTTGGTGAGCATCTTGGACTTCATATTCCTACCTCACCCCACTCCATATAAGGCAGCCATACATCCTTTTCCATTGTAGCATCGCCTTCCTCTTGTTTTTCTTGCTTGTCCCCATACTCAGTTGCTTCAAGGAGCTGAGCTGCAATCAGGCAAAGGATATTTCCAAGGTTTGTTCTCTTCCTTTTGTTCTAAAAGCTCTAAGCCGGAGCAGGAAAGTATTTAAGGATGTTGCAATTTGAAGCCTCTCGAATAGTTTCTCATTTGCTCCATACATGGCTTGCTTCTCAGATCTTAGGTTCTGCAAGGAAGAATGCATCCAAGCGGTGGACCACTGTCGGTGCCACCAGGTTTCCGCTTCCATCCGACCGACGAGGAACTCCTCTACTACTACCTGAGGAAGAAGGTTGCTTATGAGCCCATAGATCTTGATGTCATAAGGGAGATTGATCTCAATAAGCTTGAGCCTTGGGATCTCAAAGGTAAACATACATAGATTCCATTTTGTGTGCAAACATACTTATCTGCAGCAATCTAGATATGACTTTCTAGACCTAAATTTTCCAAAGAGATAGCTAACTCACAAGAATCTTGTTAATGTGTGGGACATGGCAGATAGGTGCAGAATAGGCACTGGGCCTCAGAACGAGTGGTACTTCTTCAGCCACAAAGACAAGAAGTACCCAACGGGGACGAGGACGAACCGTGCCACCACGGCGGGGTTCTGGAAGGCGACAGGGCGGGACAAGGCCATCTTCCTTGGCAACGCCCGGAGAATCGGCTTGAGGAAGACACTGGTGTTCTACATCGGAAGGGCTCCCCACGGCAAGAAGACTGACTGGATCATGCACGAGTACCGCTTGGACGAAGAGAACGTTGAGATTCAGGTAAGGGAGGAGCATCATCTGCTGTGCAGACCTAGCAAAGTTAGGTTTATTTGATCTTTGCCCACCATCAGCTTCACTCATGTTTGAACTTTACTGTCGCTCCCAAGTTTAACCCATGGAATAATAACATTCATTCAAGTTCCGTATATGTGTAGGACTTGTTACATATGGAAGATTTAGCACAAGTTAGTCTCCATAGCTGACTTGTGATCGAGGTGAACTGACACAAATTGTGATCGATCTGATCTCTGCAGGAAGATGGGTGGGTGGTGTGTAGGGTTTTCAAGAAGAAGAACTATCAGAGGGGCCTCAACCCGGCTGACATGGCAGCACTGGACGACGATGAGCTCCAGCCCTTCCCAGTTCCGGTCCCCGCCGCCATGCCAACAGACCACAAGCACAACCCTCACCTCATGCAATATGAGTTCCCATCCTTTGACCCCACCATGCAGCTCCCGCAGCTGATGAACGCCGACCAGCCCGTGCCAACCGTCCTCCCCAGCCAGCCTGGTGTCCCCATCGCCATGAGCTCGCTCGATGTCGATTGCTCGCAGAACCTGATGAAGCTGACATCCAACGGCAGCGACGGGATGCTCCACGGTGGTGCCGGCGGTGTCGACCGCTTTACTGGCACCACAGATTGGTCGATCCTTGACAAGCTACTCGCCTCGCACCAGAACCTAGATCAGCTGTTCCAGGGAAAGGTCTCCACGGCATCTGCGCCCCCAATGGCGCCATATCATCAGCAACTCATGGAGCTTGGTGGTTCGTCGTCGTCCTTGCAGAGGCTTCCACTGCACTACCTTGGGGACGAGGCGGCCGATCTCCTCAGGTTCCCAAAGTAGATGGATCGACCTCAAATTTGTTGAACTAGCAGTGAGCAGATCAGGTTTTTGGTTGATTAATTAGACTGCTTAATTTCGGTCGATTTCGCTGTTGAGTTTAGTTCTTTCAAATGTATATACGGTGCAAGTGCAACTGTTTAATTTGGGCCATGCGTGCATCGAATGCCATCTAAACTGTGGCTGGCTGGTCAAGAGAGGATCCTTTTTATGTTCCCATTTTGGCTTAGAGTTGCTCGTTAAGTGCTTTTGAGAAGAATGTGAAGCGATGGGCCAGTGAACCAAGAACTTCAATTTCTTGTTTGGAACGTTATTCCTGGTCACCAAATTTCCCACTAATTGGTCTACTCATGGACTCATGGTCACCAAATTAATGCACTACACATGCATCATCTGAATTCCGTTTGTCGCCCTTTTTCTTTCTTTTTTTTTCTGCTCATGTATGATTGATGTCTATGCCTGCTCCATCATTTCAATCTACCAGAAAAATCTGTACAATTACCTTACAAACTTTAGATATAAAACTATAGGACTTTGCGTTGCTTGTTTTGCCATATTAGTTCTATCTTACGTCAGTCTTGAAGAGTCTAGGACTCTAGGTTGATGTTTTTTTCTTACTGTGAATAAAATGCATGTTAGCAAATGCAAAATACAAGCACTGGCCTGGACGGTGGACATATATAGGATACTCCCTCCAATTCGAAATATTTATCACTGTTGACTAATGTTTGACTATTCATCTTATTCAAAAATTTATTATAAATATACTAAAAGATAACTAAGTTATGCTTAAAGTACTTTCATGAAAAATATTTTGATACAGAAGTAGTGATATGTATGTGTTTGCTAGATAGACTCCATATGGATAAAGAAAGAAGGGGAAGCGAGTTGGTGCATACCAATAACGGTGGGTGGTGGAAAAGAAGTTTAGTGTGGCTGAAAGTCCAAACTATTGCAGTATGGGACTTACCGTTTCTTCCATAATCCCTACCTTAGAAATGGGTGATGAGCGCAGTGCGACAATCAATAGCGAGCGCTAGTTGCAAGAGTGCTTTGATAGCAAGTGGTGGACAACAGCGATAGTAACGTGCCATATTCTAGCACCAGCAGATGCGACGTGGTAGCACGGGTAGAGAACTGACCTTCCATCCAAGTGCTTTTATCCCTGTTAACTCACCGAAGGGAGCCGACGGAAGGAGCTTTAGTTCTGATTGTAAAGACCTACCAACCGGGATTAAATATTTAATCCCGATTGGTAATTCCAACCGGGACTAAAGGGAAGGGCCTTTAGTCCCGGTTGGTGTTTCCAACTGGGACAAAAGGCCCCCGTCCCACGCGGCCCCCTCTCTCTCCATCTTATCTTCTCCTCACCCTTCCTCCCTCCCTTATCCTCGCACAGCGCCTCCTCTCTCCCTCCACCGCACCTCCCTCTCCTCCCTCCCTTATCCTCGCGCTGCCCCTTCCCTTCCCCCTCTGCTCGCCCTCATTAGCAGTGAGGAGCGGCAGAGGGGTGAGGGCAGGGCGAGCGGCGGGCATGGGCAGGCAGGAGGCCAAGCGGCGACGGGCGCGGCGTGGGCGGGTGGGCGAGCGGCGGCCGGTGCGTGCGGGCACGGGCGGAGGCGGGCGGCGGCGGGTGAGGGCGGAGCAAAGGCGGGCGGTAGAGCGGAGGTGGGCGGGGGCGGAGCCAAGGCGGGCGAGGGCGAGCGGCGGAGGCGGGCGGTAGCAGAGCTAAGGCGAGCGAAGGCCACCGGCCCACTTTTTTTATTTGTTTTAACATTTTTAGTCTCGATTGGTAATGATTCGTATTACCAACCGCATTCACCCGGGATTTAAGGACCCCTTTTATCTCGAAAATTTAGTCCTGATTTGATTTTTTGGATCTATGGCTCTATCCAACCGGGACTAAAATCGCGTTTTCCACTTAGTGTAGCTAGCAACTCCTAATTTTGTGTGACAAGGAATGAAGGGACAACAAGATAAATGTTGCTTGTTGTAGGCGCTGATAATTGATTTCAGTTAGAGAACTTGAGTGGTTTTGAAGCCATTTGTAAGAAATGCACTAACAAAGACCAGCAATTGGGTCTTGGTCTCATGGTGCTTTGATAGATAGAAGGATGATGGGCAGCGTGTGAAAAAAAGGCAAATTGGCAAGTTTTTGAGGTGTGCGTTTGGAGTGGTGTAAGTGTGGTGTTTGTAGAGTGTGTGCCTCTTCAATGTACTCTTACAAAACACAGGTGCTGGAGAAGAACATGGCAAGAGATGATATTGGTTGTCATATACTTGACATGAGTGAAAGATCAACAAAACAATTGTTGCCATGTTTAGTTGGTTACCTTTGTTAAGTTCTAAAGAAAAATGAGGGTTCACCTTACATTTGTTTTTCAAGGACCGAGAATCCGAAATCAGGTAATACCTAATATTTGTTAAAAACCACTGAGCTTCCACTCAAATTAGAGCTTTACAAGAAAACTCAAATTCAATGAATGCATTGACATCTCGCAGGAACACTGATTCATTTGGTTTGGTATGCAGAAAATGTAAACATAGCACTCGACCACTCCACCCATGCGATAATACAAAAGAAATTTATCTTACATTTTCTTGGAGCGCTAGAAATTTCCTCTATACGATAAACAGTCTTCATAAATTTAGATTTACGTTTTCATAGGTTAGTAGTAGTTGCCATAATAACCTAAATTCAGTTTTAGATATTAGACGTGTTCATAAATCCCCTCTGGCCGTCGTCCTCCTTGGGAGGCTTCATCCAAACCATTTGTTTACCGGGACCGATGAACCGTTTATTCCAGAGAAAGAAGGCAACGCCGGATGCGTTACGGTTCTTCCTCCTTGCCATCACATCCCAATCCCAAAGCTTGCAGCACCAGGCAGAGTACAAGCCATGGCTAGTTAATTCTTAACTGTTCCAGCCACGCGCATCGAAGTTCGTGCCTACGTGGAGAAGATAAAACATATATGCCAACCTGTGTACCACCAGCCAGATTTGTTTGCAATTTCGTGGACAGGGAACGCGTGAAATGAGCAGGACTAGCTGCTCCCTGCTGCTATGTTTGATGAACACATCAGTGTTAGAGAAGGTGCGGCAAAAAGCTCATATAATTTGGTGACAAGAGTTTGAAATGGCCAAGGTATTTCTGATTTAATCGTGAGAATAATCAACTCTGGGTAACAATAATCTAGATGTCTAACTAATTATGAATGTAAAAATTGGCTGTTACAGTGTCGCATATACTGCTAAGCTCACAATAAAACCTAACAAGGCGCCCACTGTTACCTGGAGCTCTGTGTGGCCAACAGATTCACTCAACAGGTAACCCTCCTCTATGTAAGACGAATTCACTTCTGTCAGATCAGTTACATCAGGTTCTGAACTCCGGAGCCTGTTCAACCTTGGTGATTCGGCCCTAGAACTGCGCCTCGGGGAGGGGCTTGCATTTGAACGGTTCGAGGAAATCACTTCCTCAGTTACCGAAACAAACTCAGAAGCCATGTCCAACTCCGAATCTTGAGGTACCTTCTCTCTGAGAATCCAAAACTTGTTCAGAACCTTTGCATGGTTGCCCACCTCTCTTCTAACTCCCTATTAGAAACACCCAATGAATATTATGTGAGGTTTGATCCTTGGAGAAAGCACATGCTAAGTTTGTAATCCAAAAGCAGGGTATCATATATTCTGATTGATGTTGTTAGTTTGTAATTTGTATACAACTGAACAGTACACGCATTTAGATAAATTTAACATTAAATACAATAACGGTGATAACAGCTACTAGCAATATGTGGTGATTCTTTCACATACAGATATTTAGCCTCCCCCTCATCAAGCAGAGATGAATTGACTATTTCAAAAGCACTGATTCAGGATATGAAATAATACTTTAGTGCCCACCTAGAGTGATCTCATAAAACTAACTTGCCCAGGACTTATACCAGATTGATAAATAGGCAAGGTACTAACAAGCACTGGTCAAGAATGCAACAAGGAACAAGCCAAAGCCCAGACATGTATCCCTGAAATTCATACTTCAGGTGGCACGACATAGTGCTCCACAGTGCGCACACCAGTGCAAGCTGACATATTTTTGGGTAATAATACATTATTTGCTAATGCTCGGGGCATTATGCTGCTTGCTGCACATGTGCATTGTCTATTCCTGTCCAACATAGCTATATACTCCCACTCAAAAATAACTATCAACTTTGATTTTACTTTTCAAACTTTTACTGGATTTTTTTACAAGTGTATGTACAAATACTTCTAGGGGTGGTAAAGGGCTCTCTAATTTAACCTAGGATCGGGCTCAATAAGGATCAGGCCATAATACTATATGATTTTGAGCTAAAAATAAATAGTGATGAGTTGGATTGTGAAGAATGCATGAGGGCCATGATCCATTACCACCCCTAAATACTTCTAAGCTTATAGACAAATAGTATTTCCATAATACTTCTGATGGCAAACCCAAAAGGTACTTTTTAACTAAAATATGTATAATATATAGTCTGACAAATCTTGAACAGTACATGTCAAAAACTGATAGTTATTAGTAAACTGAAGGCATGAAAGTAGCTAAACCTTTTTCGAAGTGTTGGGATTGCAATTGCACAGATTCTAAAGGAAATTGAGAAGGAAACCAGAGCATGGAACATATGTACCATAGGGCAGAAGCAAAGCAAAAATTCCACATGGATATCGATCAGGGGACCACCCAGTATTCTCTTCATAATAACATGGATAAAACAAAGAAGTTTCATATTTCCGCTGCAAATTATGAGACAATCCAGAATGCAAGATAGTCTGGTGATCATATTTCATATTTTAGTTTTGAAAATCATTATTTGCAAATTATGGGGACCACCCAGAATGCAAGATAATCTGGTGATAATATTTTAATTTTGAAAATCATTATTTGCAATAGTTTTGTGGCTTTGCCACATCATTCTGTTTTGCAAGACACAAGTCACAGGAACAATCATGTAAAATCATCCATCAAAAATATGATCAAATTTAAGACTAAGCTTGTCGGTAGAGTGTAGTAAAGCTAGGTTTGTCAATAATAAGATATTGATTTATAAGGTATGCATCTCCAATACCATATGAAGATATGTGTCCAAGGCTGCAAGCGTGCCTGGTGAGAATATAGTGAAGCTAGATTTGTGTGTTTCAGCTTATTTTTAGAAAAAGGAGTCCCATGGCTTCCATTAGGACAGACATCAACCAATCTGTTTACTGAACATAACAACCATAATATCAGATAGTTTTCAACTTTATTACATAATTTATTTCTTTTACAACATAATAAGAAACTTTGTGCCTAGGCCATCAAAACCACGAATTATTTTCTACAGGATAGCAAATTGAAACTACAAAATAATTTGTAGAGTAGAAAAAAAAAACCTCATAAGCTGGGTGATCTTGAGAGGAAACTATGAAAAAAAAATGATGCACATAACTGGGACATTTCAATCCACAAGCCGACTGATATAATCTCCAGATTGAAATTTTGCAGACATGTCAGGCATTACAAAAGGTGTAAATATAATAAATTCCATTGTATCAGAAACTCGCTTCTATAAGTAGGAGTATCAATCAAATCTATATCCAAAGGAGGGAAAATTACATTAACCACAAGAAGCCCTGATTGCGACCAAGATTGAGGTAACAAACAAGTCAGCATGGTGACTGCTAAGAAGGAAGAACATATGGGCAAATATGATAACTAAGGAGACAAACTAACTTGCAATCACATATTTGTTTTCACATAATTAAAATCCTAACAATTATTTGTTTCACAAGGAAAAATCCTAATTATTCTGATCCATTGGATTCAAAAGATTGGACGGCTCAGGAAGATTTGAAGCTATGCAAAGTGTTGGCTTGCAAGACTTTGCCCCCCAACCGTGGACCTGTCCTTTGAAGAATGGTGGGAAAACATTTGCAGCAGGGTATCAGGTCAAGGAAAGAAAGGCTTGAACTTCATTATCATTTTAGGAGCTTGGACCCTATGTAACCATCGGAATCGTTGTATCTTTGATGGAGCCAATCCTAGTGTATCCACCATTGTTTTGGTCATTTCTGAGGAGTTGCTGCAGTGGTCTTTGGCTGGGGCTCGAGGAGTATCTTTCCTACTCGCCCAAGCACCTGCAGCCACTTAAGTGAGAGGTCATGTGTTCCTGGTCAAGTAGTGCATAAGTGTTTCTTAGTTAGTGCTCTTAGTTGTTAAAAGGGTGGGTTACAGCCCTAATATCTGTAACATTTTGGGGTTCTTCACCCCTTTTTTCTTCTTAATATATTGATGCGCAGCTCTCCTGCGCGTTCGAGAAAAAAAAACATTCAGCGTACCTGAGCATCATACATTACAATTGCGGCAAACACCACCGACATCCCAAATACAGAGTCTGCAAACCCCCTGCACACTAAATCAATAATCAAGAAAAACAAAAACAAAGAGCCTAAGTTGAAACTAAGTTCTGTAGCACCAGTCTTTGAGAACTAACCTTTCTAGCCCAAGCGAAGTAGCCACTGCCACAACACTCTACAAGATAGGAAAAGGGTAGTTAGAACTCAGAATCGTTAGAAGGTCAATGTCGAAGGGAGTTGACATCTTTACATCAAAAAGGTAATGCTAAAACAGAATTACTTTACACTGAAATGAAGAAGAGCATTTTGGGATAGGACTGTGCATCAGTTCTTTGACAAACCATAGCTAGCATATGTTCCAATTCAGTTTTTAGGCATTTGTGAATTGTGATACGATGTATTCTAGAACTCCTGTATAGCCATCCGTCAATTCTTCCATTATGCAAACTAATGAGAACATTTTACCAGATGTGGCAAACATGTTCCCTGTGATTAGGCTATCCACATGACAATATGGCACCGACAGCCCCAAACATGTAGAAGGGATATAGTTGCTGAGTGACAGCAGAAACTGAAAAACAAAAGATATTGGTAAGGGAGTGAGAGGGGGGTAATACCGCGGAGTGGGTGGAGGGCATCCCTCCGGAGCGGAAGACGGTCTTGAGGTCAAGGCCTGAGCCGGTGCCCCCATTCTTGCCCGAGGTGAAGGGCTTGGACAGCTGCCCGATCGCGCTTGCCATCGTCGCCGCAATCAAGACCTTCCAACGAACCAGCCAAGACTCAGGACAAAATAAAAAAAAAAGAGACGGACAATCCGATTGGCCGGGCAGGAACCAGCAAGCCGCCAACCAACCTTGTTGCGCGCGAGCTCGGCGACCTCCCCCGGGCCGAGGTGAAGGGACGCCGTGGCCGCGATGGCCCGGCGGCGCGGTCCGCACACCGGAACATGAGAGGCGCTCGTTCTCGAGGTGGAGGCGGACGGGGAGAAGGCCGGGGGAGGCGGGCGGCGAGGCGCGAAGGAGGATGAGGAGGAGAAGGGTTGGGCCATGGCCGTCGGGACGGCGTGGCGGGCGGGGCGGGCCTGTCTGATTCTGACCCAGTTGCCTGCCTGCTCTGCTCCGGAAATGGCTTCTCCGTTTTCTTGTCCCGTTTGCTGCTCTTTGTTTTTTGTTTTTTTTTGTCACGGTCTAACAGCTTAGGTGCAGAAGCCAAATGGATTTGGAATCAGAATCACAGCCTCACAGCACTGCGGCAAGATAAGCATATTACGATGGCTCACTGAAACTCGTGGAAAATATGGAAAATGGAGTAGAACCGACGAACAATACAGATATGGCGCTATACATATGGTACACTCGTACAGAGATGGAGACGTTCGAAGGACCTTGTTGCGAGGGGGAAGAACCAAAGAGAATTTATGAAGGAAAAGAAAATGACGGTTCAAACGACTTGAGATGATGGATTCTGTTTTCAAAACTGATGAACACTGCGTACCTAACGGCAACCAAATGCTCAGAACGGTACTTGCAATTTGAAGATGAAACTGAGTCATGTCAGGTCAACTCCGTGCAAGAAATGAAACGCTCACACAACGTAGAGGTTCATTACTGCAAGTTTAAACTGCTGAAACGGCACCTAATTAGAATAATAGAATTGTACGCATGCGTGACCTCAATTCAATTCCTTCTACCACTAAATGAGAGAGATTGACACCAGTATGGAATCGAAAGCTGCAGCACGGGGGTCACCAATGGCACCACGACTAAGCCAAAAAAAGCACACGGACCTTACGGCCTCGTCGCGCGAAGTATTCACAACATGCACGACAAAGGTCTGGTTCAATAAGTATGCTCATCAGATCTTATGATGGCGCAAACTCATTAGAGATGCGCAAAATCATTCAGGGTCAACACTTTTTCCACAACCAACTTCAATATGCCCACGATTTGGTCAGTCACATGTGAAGAATATTAGAGCAGAATGTCACAGCAGCTGACTTAGGGACAGTTGAAACAAAAAAACGAATTCCATATGGACATGGCTTGAATAACACCCCTTAGAGTCGAGTTCAGTTCGGGTATATGATATTATTGATAGCTCCTAAATTTCCAATCCATGTGAGGCCATATCAGATGGAGCCGCCTAGCTGCACGGGACAAGCATTTTCCATATTAGAAACTAGAGAGTATAAAATAGTTTATAAAGTATACCTAACCAGTGGACAGGATTTGAAATTGACACGATTCATGTGCTTTGCAGTGAAACAAGGGAGTAGTGATTAAGCGTGCCATGCATGAAAATATTGTATCCCATTATGTTGATTGATATTACAAAATTACTAGAATATACACCTCCAAATGAATTAGGTAGCTGTTAAATTTAATTGTGTTTAGTATAGCTTGTACCATTCAATACTAAATCGCATTGGGCTATATCCGAATCTGTATTGTTCTAACAGAAAAAAATACTGTACTTCAAATGAAAAACACAAATTTACTTAGACCATTAATCAATTCGGTACTGTATCTGTTATAACCCCTAAATCAGGCTAATAGGTTGTTCATGTAGGAATGAGGTAAAGCATCTTTTCTCATGGTCAAAATAGTTACTAGCGATCTATCAGTGATTTTGCAATGATCTGTGTTCCTAATCCTTTATATGCCATCAATTTTCCTCATTGACATGTGGATCTCCTCAAGCCACACCAACCTTGTCAGGCCAGTGGATTCTGAAAATTGCAGTAGTAGATAAGAATTTTGTCCCATTTCTATATGCACAGACCCCAAAGTATAATCGACAGAACCGTGGGAGTCTACCTATGGAAAAAAACCATGTCTGTAACTGGAATGGTAAAACCCAATTTAAGAGGAAGCAAAATTCCTCGAAGTGGCAGCGAAAGCATTGATTCAATATTCATGCAATTATATCTGGTCGATATTTACTTGGCAGGTAAGTTTTAAAGCAGCAACAAACCAGTTGACGTAATGCTAACTAAGCTCATATCGATAGTTTTACAGATGCTGGGAAAATGTTAAATTTCATGGTCGAGTCATGGGAATAAATGCAGCTAACTATAACTTTTTTGGCCAAGTTAACCACTTCTCTGGCCCTTAGGTATTTAATATGCGAGTTATTGCTACTGTTTCAGTTTCACTCCTTCGAGATATGCAGTTAACAACCAATTCAAGAGGAATGAAACTGAAACAGTAGAAATAAAAGGTCCGTTTCAGTATCTGCTAGAAACTGGCCAAGTGACCACTGTCCACCAGGTGCAGAAAAACACAAAAGACCTTATTTCCAAAAGGTTACAAAATACAAAAAGGTGTGGTCCTTACAGAAGAAGGTTTCGTTAACGGATCATCATATATTATTCATTGATTAGATTATATGCACATAAATTCAGTGAGCTGCAACTCTAGGATTTTAAGCAACAGACTAAGTTTTCACAAGGGTGTTAAGCATGCATTTTGCAATTATCATTAAAACAGTAACATTTAGCGGCTAAAAGCTATGTACAAAAAAAATGGTACAAACATTCTCCAAATTAATGTAACCTATTATGTAGATCAAAATTAAACAAATTGCAGCGAATGCAATGCACCAAAGATTAAGAACAAGTATAGCATTTCCACTTGTATTTCAAAGTATATTTCAGTATCTGTGAAGCGAGGACATACCATGATAGCCTCAATCTCTTCTTCAGTCAGGGGTTTACGCTTCGGAAGGAGTGAAGCTGGACCTCCAACAGCAGTATGAGAAGGTGGGGATGGCACATCTGATCTAAAACGGTAATTTTTAATCTCTCCAGAAGGTGGTGCCTCTACTTTAGCCCCTGAAAGAGAAACTTTATTGTTGAAGCCACTTTTTTCCATCAGAGTTATGAGATGATGAACTAAGCATTCAGTAAAACAAAAGTAGTCATCCCCTAGCAAATTAACTACTCCCACCAGTTCCAGATGTAAGCAGGGAGAACACCAAAACCGCTAGCTTCAGGTAATTTGTTGTAACGGTCATATATTATGCGCGGGCAAGTGCATGTTATTCAAATGATACTCAGAAGCTGTACAAAACATCCATATATAACACGGTATGAATTTACGATGAGAAATTATTAAAGTGCTATTTGCGCAATGGGATATCAGGGCTGGGGAGGCATTAAAGTATCAGGCAACATTCTGTATGTTACTCAGTGTGCCCAAGCTTTGCCAAGCAAAATTTGGCTACTTTGGCCAAATTTTAGCCACCTTTTGGTTTGCACCTAAAATTTAACATTGCAGGCCACTATTTTGGTTTCCAGAATTATAGACCGTTTGGGTGGCTAAAGTCACCAAAACCAGCACTACCAACCTGGTGACCACAATTTTGGAATGCCAAACTATATGGCTTGGATTCTAGGTGGCAATTTCAGGTGCAAAACGAAACAAGACCTATGGTGCCAAGTTGATGACAGATGAAAGTGTGCACAGTTAGGAAACACGAGTAAGTCAGCCAACAAGTTGCTGCTTAAGAAAGGCAGCGAACTTAGTTGGAGGCCTAGGGCAAATCTCAGCTCCAAGGGGATGTTAGATTATAGTTTGGCAATCACACAATTAAGAACTTTCTCTGAAACACAATGCAGCTGCATGGATCTAATACCCAGAACTGTCTATTATTGTCTCAAGGCCACCCCTCCCATCCCAATTCCAACAGCCCAAAATTTCTAACAGGGAGCCCTAAAAATATTCCTACAAATCACTACTCAAATCAACATGCGAGACGAATTCATACGAACACTGCACCAACCAGGGGACTAAGGGATCTCGTGCTTACCCAAGCGGGACATGAGGGTCGCGTGCTGATCTGCGGGCTGCGACGCTGCTGCAACAAGGAGATAGAGCCCAAAAAAATCGAAGAAATTTAGAAAGATCGTGAGAAATCCTGTGAGTAAAGAGGAGGTTGATTGGGGCAAACAAGAGGGAGCACCTGGTGCGGATGGGGATGGGGCTTTGAGATTCCGCTTGGGGAACTTGATCAGAGGAATCCGCGGCATCTCCTCGTCCGGCTGGAGCGACCGAATTCACTGACTTCCTCTCCCCTCACCGGATTGGAGAAATCGCTTCGTCGCCGACGGAGAGGAAGAGGGGGTGCGGGTGCGGCGAGGCGTCGGGTCGATGCTGGGAGAGGACAGAGGAGGGGTCAGGCTCGAGGCTGGAGAGCTCGATTGTTTTTTGGACCGAAAGCCGCTTTCGCATCTGGGAGGCGGCTAGATGGAAAATTTCTTTGGAACCCCTCATCTCTTCTACGAGTCTAGAATTCAACCCCACACTACAAACCCATCTAACCGACGCCCCCAAACTATGCAACCCAGGTACCTGAACCCCCCCGAGTGCCCACCAGGACGGTTTTGATCCCCGCTGGCGTCCACATCAGCTGACACTTCATCTAGTCACCCAATCCCTTTCAATGGCTCTCCTTGGCCACCAGCACCACCCACCAAATCCCCCCGTCGCCGCCGCTCAAGTCCCCGCCGGAGGCCACCTCGACCCCGGCGCCCACCCCCGTGCGCTCCTCCACCTCCCCCTCCCCCTCCTGCGGCCGCGTCCTCCACTCGTCGCCGTTGCTCAGCCCCTCGCCGGCGGCCACTCCGACCCCGTCTCTTCCTCTTCCTTGTTGCCGCAATCTGTGCCACGCGGCGCCGGCGTGGGGAGCAAGAAGGGCGGCGAGTAGAAGCCGCTCACGAGCACGACGCCGCAGCAAGCGCAGGCGAGTTCCCGCTCGCCGAGCTCGCTCCGGCCCATCCACGACAGCAGCGCCTTCCCGGGCGCCGCGGCGCAGTCCTCGCACATGTTCCCGGCGTCCGCGAGCCGGCGGTGCTCGCTGCAGTAGCCGAGGCACGACAGCTCGGCGGCGTGCGCGTCGCACAGCACGCGGCGCAGGGGCTCGGTGCCGCCGACGCCACGGTGCGCGTGGCGCTCGAAGAGGCTGTCGACGCCGAGGCGGGAGCAAGCGCGCAGGGCGGCGCGAGGCCAAAGAAGGCGGCGAACCTGGAGATGAGGTAGGAGAAGACGCTGTTGGTGAGGAGCAGCGCGATGAGGATCCACTCCAGCAGCGCGTACGCGAGCACCCGCGCGACGCAGTTGCTCTTCTTGCACAGCGCCACCGCCATGGGCGCCTGCGACACCATCTTCCCGCTGGCCGGCCCCTTGGCAACCCGCCTTCTCGCAGCCGGGCAACCCACCCTTGGCAACCGAGAGGGACGCCGACCTCGCAGCCAGGCTTTGCCGTGGAATCCAAGAAAGCACAGAACAGTGCCTTCCGCCCCAGAATCCCTCCTCCAGCGACACAAATTGGATTGAAGCGGAGCCGGAGAATGCAATCCAAGTGCGATTATCTAGTGGCAAGCAACCACTACAAGAACTCCCGCTTCCGGATCAAAAAAGAACAAAAAAAAAGAGGGAAGAAAACTCCGCACAAACTCCTCCCTCCCCACTACTACTGCAAATTCCAACGGCCGCCGACGCCGCCCGACCCTTCCACAAGCAGCACTCGCCAGGTAAGCCCAAACACCCTGCAGATCCCTGGCCACCCGGGCGCCGGCCGTTCCGACCGCCCTCGTCGACCCAGGCGTCGCGGACGGGCGAAGGCGGAGCTTGTCATCAGGCTGCCCCACCCCGCGGCAGGGAGGACAGAGAAAAAGAGAGCCGCCGTCGCCCAGGTAGAGCCAGATAAAGGGAGAGGGCGGCGGCTGGGGCGTGGCGACGTGGATGGAGAGTGGGCCGAGGTGGACGCCAGGATCAAAACCGGCCTACAGCGGACTCGGGGGTTCGTGTACCTGCTTTGGGGAGGTCGGGGGTGTCAATTATGGGGTGTTTGGAAAATACCGTGCTAAACTTTAGCACACTTAGACCCTGTTTGGTAGAGCTTCGGCTTCTTATAAAACGGTTTCGGTTTCGGCTTTTTCGGTGGAGTAGCCATTTTAGTGAAGTTGAAGCCGTTTTGCAAAATGTTTAGTAAAACGGCTTCTTAATGGTAATATATGTAATTTTATGATCACTTAATGCTTGGAGAGAGTGGAGAGAAAGGAGAAGCCGGTGAAGCCACTTTTTTCGGCTTCTCCTCTCTATTGTAAGCCATTTTGCGGTTTCTCCCCGGCTTTGGTGGTGAAGCCGTTTTGAAATTGACCCTTTGGTAGGGCTTCACCAAAAGCCGGTGGAGAAGCACTTTGAGAAGCCCTACCAAACGGAGCCTTACTTTGGATACTAATTAGGAGTATTAAACATAGTCTAATTATAAAATTAATTGCACAGATGGAA
>NC_028453.1:26822867-26833205 GCF_000263155.2 Setaria italica | reverse complement strand
GCAGTGGTAAGCAGCGCGTTGTACTCTCTCCGCATAGTCCTATTTTCGAAATTCTACACGAGTAATGTAATATTATAATACCAAATTCTCCATGAACGAAGGTGCAGCGCAGTGGTATGGCGCGCGATTCCTCCATCTGTGCACAGTAGTTTTGTAATTAGCATCCGAACATCCGATGTGATCCGGATTTTCGAGGTTTAGTTGTAGACCCCTGAAAGAGATGAGGGGTAATATGAACTTCTTCCAATTTCTTTTCGCCACTATTTTTGCGTGAACTGAATTGTTTGCCCGCTATAAATTTCTGGACGTGTGGTTGCTTTGGTCTGAAAAAAGAGTAATTTTAAAAGCGTAGAATTTGAATTTCTATGGAAATTCAGAAAAATGATGTGCAATTCATGAACTCCAAAATTCCAACTGGCCTTGATTTTCTTGGTGGAGAAAATGTACACATGAATCAAATCTTGTAAAAGGAAATACTTGGACGACATGAAGTCGTGAACAAAGAAATTTTCTCATGTAATCTATTCAAAATGTTGTATCAACTTGTGTTGATGTGGTCTTAGAGGCCGTCATAAGGACCGGTTTCCTTCCTATCTCTCTAACATCACATCAAGTATTAGCCATTTCAATAAAACAAAAATTTTATTTTGAAAGGACCTCTAGCCTTATAAAATACTTTTTGCATCTAGAATTCTTAGGGCAACCAAACATGAGTTTATAAACCTTTAGAGAGCACGCGTGTAACACCCAGTGTTAATAACAGCTTAAGAATAACATTAAGAAGTTAATGGTGAAGTTGGATTAGAGGAAGTTAATTTGAGCCAAAGTCAAATTTGAGCAAATCTGCAATTTGGAGTTTCAAATTTGGATAAATTTGGCTAAGATATGAAATGGAGACCTGAGAGTATTTAGAACTCAAAAGGGTGAAGTTTGGGATCTAATTCAAGTCCTAGACCTCTCGAAAATATAATCGAAGAAGGAATCAATAAAGTTACTATTTTTCCGTCCGAAAATATGCGAATCTGGAAATCATAACAAGTGCCCAACTTCGAAATGGGTTTCTGCATAAATTTCCATGTAAGGGGGTAAACGTTTCTGAACATTAATGAAATATGGTCTTTAGACAAGCTGAGTAAGATTTTGTGGGCCAGAGAAAGTGGAGAATTCACATTTATACTGAAGTCCCAAGATGGCAGGTTGAGCTGATTTCAGCTGAGAAGACGCGAGAAATTTCTAAGTCTGAAAATGATGTTGAGTACATGACTTTGGAGCCAATTTCTGGAGAATTTTCCTTGTAAGTGGGCAGATGTTTTTGGACATTAGTGAAATATGGACTATGGAGAAGGTAAATAAAATGTTGTCGTCCAGAGAAAGTGGAAGGTTTGAATTTAAAATGGAGCCAAAAGTCGGCAAATGAGCAGATTTTGGGCTTCTTGCTGAAATAATTCTAAGTCTGGAAAACAGCATTGGTTAGCAATGTTTGGAGCCACATTCAGAAAAATCTAGTGTAAAAGTTATATGGTTTCTTGTGCAAAATGGAATCCTTATTAGTTGTAGAGCACGAATGGTGAGTGGTTGACTATATGGCATAAGTTTGGGCCACTGAAATTGGATCCAAAGGAGGGTAAAAGACCACACTTAAGAACTGTCGAAACTGAATCGTGGAGGTTCAATTAACAGGAAATGTTGATAGGAACTTTGAGCTTCAAAATCTCGATCTTAGGGTGCTTATTTCGGTTGGAGGCCAATCTATCAATTGAAGTTCTTAGACTACTCTACAAGATTGCTTAAGGGATTTTTGAGAGATTGGATTCGAATTGGTCAATTTTTGAGATCTGAAATTTGGAGTTAAAGAAGAAGAAGGAAGAGGGAAACGAGCAGAGCAGCAGAGACGTGCCGCCGCCGGCACTTCTGCTCGCCGGCCAGCACAACGGCCACGTCCGCGCTCACGCAGGCCTGCAGGTCGTCGAGGTGGCACGCATGCACGGTAAAAGTTCACATCACTACCGCCCTGCCCTTATTCGTTTAACCTTCGGCCATCTTGCTACCGCAAGTCGAACTCGGTCATGCAGTACCGCCGCCGGCCGTTTCACTCACGCCACTGCTCTTCTTCGTGTTTCCACCCGCCCAAAGCTCCGCCAGCTCCTCCTCAACGTCCCACGCTGCTCCGTTCAGTAGTTCCTCGCCGTCGAGCTCCGAATCGCCGCCGCTTTAATCCGCCCGCCACCACCACTGTCCTCTCGGTGAGCTTCTTCGTGCTGGCCCTTTCCCTTTCGATCGTCGGTCCTCATAGAGTATCTAGGTTGTGTAGATGCCGTAGGTCACGCTGAAGGCCCTTTTTGTGCCGCCACCGGGCCTTGCGCCGGCCGGCCGCCGGCCATGGCGCCGTTGCTCGTGGGTAGCCCGGTACATGCCACCTCCAGGAGGGCCGCCGCCGCCTGTGGGGGAGCCCCGGCTTGGGGATGCCCCCAGCCCAGCCACGCCGCCGGGGAGGCGCCGCCGGCGAGCCCCGCCCCCTGCTGTTGCGCCCCTGTTTTGGCGCAGGGAGGAAGAAGCCCCTGGCGCTGGGGGCCCGTGCGCCAGGGAAGTTGTGAGTAGGAGGGGGGGAAGCAGGCCGGTCGTTGTTGCACTTGGGCCGTGATGCCAAGTTGCGGTAGGGGAGGCCCAGGTGGGAGTGGAAAAGAAAAGGGGGCCGGCGGGTGAAATAAAGGCCATGGGCTGGATTAGCAGGCCGAGCATCGGAGGGAGAAAAGAAAGAAAGGGGAGAGCTGGCCCAAGAGGGCCTGCCGCAAGGAGGCCCACGCGTCGGAGGTTGAGAGCTGACGGGCCACTTTTCGGCCCAAGGAGAAGTGCCGGCCGTGGGCCCCACTCGTCAGTAAGAAGAAAGGGAGGAGAGTAGGAGGCCGGATGGGCCCTAGGTGGAAGTGATGGTGGGTAGAAGCAAACTGGGTGAGAAAAGTTTGGGCCGGAGTTTTATGAATAAATCTTAGTTTTTTCTTTTATTAGATAAATAGATTAAATCCGGTTTACACCATTTAATTCACAGGAAATTATAGAAGTGCCCAAAATTAGTAAAACCAATTTTATTAGGATTGTTTTATTTTCCTTTATGCATTAAAATTCTTAAACCCTAGGAAAAATAATAAAAATTTAGGTATTTATTTAATGCCTTTTAATTAAGGTATTTAAATAAATGCTTAAACATTATTAAATGTATAAAACTTGAAAAATGCTTTATTATCCACAAATAATTATTAAGTCATAGAAAATAAGTTTTGAGATTAGAAAATTATTATAATGCTTTTAAAAATAAAAGAAAAGGTCTAAGGTAGGATTAGTAAAAGAAATAAAAATGGTGGGTTAATCTTTTCGGGTTTTTGTGTGTTGGCTTGCAACTTTATCATGATAAATTGTGTAGTCGCTGTTGGCTTGCAACTTTATCATGAAGGAAAGTTGTATAGTCTTGTATTCAAAAGTTTGCATCTCTAACTCCTGCATATGCTAAATCGTAGACGTCACAACTCCTGAAGTGGAATTCGTGGAATTCAGCCGGAGATGGACAGCGTTCGCGAAATGTGAAGTGCCTCTTTTACTAAAGAGGTTTTTCGAAGAACTAACCTTTGTTGATCCCAGGCAAGCCCCGGTGCATTACACCTATTATTTTGAAGTCAATATTTCATGTGTCCAATATTGGTTATTGCTATATGTATGCACTAAGTCTAGGAGTTGCTTCAAACCCATTCTTGTGCATTATCATACCTTGTTTTAAGGACATCTTTGCCACTTGTTCAAACCTTCAGTAGATAACCCAAGTCTAGAATTGCTTAGTTGCTTAAATACTTGGTTTACCAAACCTTAAGGTAAATATTAAGTCATGCATGTTAAATTATGGAAAGATGACTTGGAATTTAAGAAGCGGACAGAAGCTAAGGATGTAGTTCTGTCTGCTAGTTTAATCTGGTTAAGGCCCGATTCGTTGTCTTAACCTTTGATCAAGTGAAAAACATCTGATCACTTACTGGGTATGGGACCAGTAAAGCCCAGTAGGTTAGTAAACCCTCTGATCCGGAATACTTCGTACCCGCGCTTGACGTGCTGGAGATTGGCAGGGGCGTAGCCTGAAACTCACATGGTGATCGGGCCAGATGTGGGGTCCCATGTGGGGGTGCGTCCCTGGGTCCGGGTAGTCTTATTCCTAATCATTGGATTTGCTAATCGAAAAGTCGTTACGTACGACCTGTACAGTCGTATATAGCTGGTGATCAGGGTACTCTCCTGCAGGATGTAAATTGATCCGGATCGCCGCAATTCTCGGTTATGAATGCACTTGATCACTGTTGAGCATCGTAGTGTAATCTCATGAATGCAATGTCTTTCCAAATTAATTTGTTGTATGACTTAATTTCCTACTATTTGCAAAGGTATTTCTTTTTCATCACCTAGACTGGTTAAGTAATAACTCAATTGAAATAAAAGACAAAGTTAAGGTTTCACTTTTAGTAAGCTCTTTCGGCAAAAAGTGAGTCAGCCAGTACACTAAACAACTTTCATACAGTTCCAGAAAAGCTATTATATTGGTTAGACGGGTCAGACTTGTTGAGTACTTCGTACTCAGGGGATCTTGTGTTGTTGCTTTCAGAAACCCAGCAGGGACCCACCGAAGAGGAAGCTCCGAAGATCTAGGGTATCTTATGAGTCTCATGATACTCTAGAATAAACTTAGACATTTAATTACTTACCCCGGACTGGTTTATATCCAACTCTGAGCAAAGGATTAACTTACACTATTAAGTTTTCTTCAATCTATGGTTGTAATATATCGTACCTTTAATATATTTATAAAAATGTAATATTTGTTGATGCTATCCCATAGCGGATACAATCCTGATGTATGGCTATGAGACACGACGTGGATCTTTCGAGGAGTCCTAGGGACACTCGACGGACGACCGGACTTATACTATTTTAAGTGCGTTTCGGATAATTGCTGCATCGGCAGCGATTAGGCGCATTTAAACCAGTTTAAGTTGGGCGGTTCCGCCACACCCGCGGCCCACCAAAACGGCCCACGAGGAGGTCATCTTCCTCGTGGAGCTCGACCACGCGCCACCGCTCCCCTCCTCCAGTCACCCCGTGCCGTCCTCTTCCACCATCTCTGGCAGCTTCCACCGTCGGATTCGCCGCCGCCCTAACCCGGCTCCGTCGGGATGCTCGGTGTCACTCCCCCACCTCCTTCGTCGCCCACCAGCTATCCTCCACCACCCGCAGCCGGCGGCACCCGTTGCCCCACCCACAACCCGTCACCACTGCCGATCCGCCACCACCCAAGGCCCTCCCTCTACAGCCGGAGGTCATTGGAGACCCCACCCCCGGCAACCCGAACCCTGAAGCCCCCTACCATGAATCCTAATCCCTACCGATGACGAGCCCCCTATTGTAACAACTCTACCTAAATTAAGTGCTTTAAATATAAACCAGTGGCTAATCACTAAGTTAAAGAAGTAAAATGACCAATTTAACCCTAAGAAGCTCTTTTTGGAGTTTGAAATAAAACTTGGAATTTTATATGCAAACTTAAAATTCTGTCCAAATAAGAGTTGTAAAACTTTTAATTTCAAACAACTTTTGTTAAAGGCACTTTGACTAATTCGGAGTGGGAAGAAGTCAAAAACAGCAATCAAAACCGGAGTACTAAAGAACCCTATAAACCTTCTAAGTCCTGGAATTCAAGTTTTCCTCCAACTTTGCAAGCCTTTATCTCACGATTTCTTATCTAAACTCAAGTCAGGCTATTAATAAAAGTTGTAGTCCCTCGAGTGTGTTCCAACTTTGTTACTCTAACCTAGGTCCAAATCGGGCCAGAACCTGTTCAAAATCTTGGTCAAAGTGAGGTAAAACAGTCAACTCACCCCCCGAGCCCCACAACGCTAAGTCTGAAAAACTGCGCAGAGTGCACCTCTTGGCGAGGGCGTTCCTCCAAATTTCTGAACTAAACTCAAGAAATACCCTAAATAAAAGTTGAAGTACTCAGTTTGGAGAGCAACTCCTTCAATAACACTTTGGTCTAATTCAACTTGGAAGCTGCCCTAAAATCGACTCAAACATAGCTAAGTTCCTGAAATTCCACCTCTCCGGCAAAAAGTGGCTAAGTCTGGATTTCCAGATTTTTAGCAAACTTTGGTACGAGATATCTCTAAATCCTTTCACAATCTAAACCAGTACCTTAAACCAAGTTTGAACTACGTCCAGAATTGAACAAGTTTGTTTAAAAGAGTTTTGGAAGTTGTGTTGCAAAATCCGGAGTTAGGATCTCCCAAAGCCGGTCGGGCTTACTGCCCGAAGGGGGCCTCGATGCCCGCGCGCCCGAGCACGTTCGCCCGCGCGCCGCGCGCCGCATGGCCGCCGGCCACCGGCAACTTGCTGGCGCCCTATCACCGGCGTGACAATGACAGGGCGAGGGCCACAGCGCCCAACCCACGCCTGCAACAGGACAGGGCGAACGCCGGGCTGGCCAACCGCCGGCCGCGCGCGTGTCCTTTTCCCCCTGCCGCGGCTCTACTCCGCCAACCACGCTCCGCCCGTCCGCCGGAGAAGCCACCACACCGACAACGTCCCGCGCCTCCACCCGCTCGCCCAACCCCCACGGTAGCCCTCCGCTTCGCCCGCCCGACAGACCGGAAGCCTCAGACATGCATCGCCCAAGGCCAATCACCGCGGAGACCACCCGGAGCTCCGCCTCCTCTTCCCAATGGCGCCGCTGGCCAATGGCCGCCTTGCCCGCGCACCCGCCGCTCCCGGCCTTATCTTTCCTCCACCGGAGCCCTGCCTCGACCCTCCGCTCCACCGCTGCCCTATAAAAAGGTCCCCCTCACCGGCAACGCCACCCCTTTGCCACCGCCCACAATCACGCTACCGCTTCCTCCTCTACGCCGCCGCTAAGCTTCCGTGGAGCTCACCCCTCCGCGCCACCCCGCACTCCGGCGACTTCACCGCCCGCTTCGCCACCCCTTCGCGCACGTCTCCGAGCAGCTCGTGGCCTCCCCGATGCCGCCGGTGCACCGGAACGCCACCTGCACCGCCGCCAGCCAAGCTCTATCGCCGCCGCCGCGTTCCGATCCCTGCCGGCCATCTCCGTCACCCCAACCCCACCAAACCGAGCTCAGGTGAGCCCCCGCACCCCTCCGGCCACTTGTTGCCCCATCCTCGCCGGCGAACCACCAGGGATTTCCTCGCCGCCGTCGCGCGCGCCCCGGGGACTACATTGCATCGTCCTCGTTCTTTACAGGGGCCTAGGCGCAAAACTCAGGGACCCCTGCATAGTTAAACCTTAAACCTAGGGGCTAGCTTGCAAGTTTGCCACTGCTTTTCTTTTAAATAATAGGCAGAAATATGGTAGAACTTTGTAAATGCCCAGTAAATCGTAGAAAAATCATAAAAATGCCAAACCACTTTTGTTAGGATCCTTGCTCTATCTAGTTCCTAACAAAAATAAGTTTTCTCATGTTACTATTGTAAATAATATCCTATGCTTTTAATCATGTTGTAGGCCTTTTAAATCCTAATAAATAGAAGAAAAGTGGGAAAAATGTGGAACTAACTCTATGATGCTTGTTTCTATGTGTAGAAGCTCAGAAAAATGGTTAGGGCTCTGGTCTAGCACTTTAAGTCACTGTTTTGACTTTAAATTGGGAATCTAAATATAAATCTTCCTTTTTGCATAAGTTTGGATCCAGAGCTCAGAAAAAGGTGAAACTAGTTGGGTTAATTTTGTTTTGCTGTGAAGTTTGCAGGAAAAATATAAATTGTTGTGCAAATTAGAAAGAAAAACACCTTCCTTGCTAAGCATGTATAATTAAAATAAGAAATAGAGTAAATAGTAACCTTCTCCAAAAATTATGAAAAATTCACCAAAGCTCCTGTAACATACCCTTAACACACTGGTTAAGTTTCACCCTCTGTTGCACAGTAACTTTGAAGATAGAAAAAGTTAAGCTCAGTTTACCTTTAATAATAAAATGCATGTAACTTCTTTTTCAGTCGTCCTTTGGCCCCCAAACTTTTACAGTAACCTAGTGATGGCTTAAGTGAGATGCTATAATTTTATCAATGCCTTTAACTACTGTTTGGATATGAAATCATTTTGGTTAATTAATCAACCTAAAGGAATAAAAGGAAAGCACAAATTCTAATATGATAAATAAGTGGACACTGAAAGAGGTACATAAAAATATTTAGAAGTAAGTAATTATTCTAATGAACCCAAACCACCCAACATGACCTTTCACAATCTTTATGCAACTCTAAATGTAAGAAAACTATATATGTACACAATTGCCATTCAACGCGAACTCAAGTTAAAACGACCACTTCTGTTTGAAGTTAAAAGAAAGTAAACCTTGCCAAAGTGTTTGTGGCTGTTGTGACTCTTGTCTTAAGCCATGCCTTGTGTCGTTGAATAAACACGCGAGTCCAACTAAATGTTTGCATGTGCATGTCGTATAGAAGCAAACCTCGCCGACGGAACCTACGAGCTCCACCTGGCACCGGAGGAGGACCCCGCTGCGGAGCTTCACCACTTGGAAGGCGAGCCTGAACCAGAGCAAGATCCCAAGGACCCGCTAACTTTTCCTGAAGGCAAGCCCCGGAGCATAAATCCCTATCTTTGAATACTTGCAATATTATTGATTACTTTGACTGTGCATTTACGTATCTAGGAGTTGTAATGAAACCGTAGATGCATGAACTTAGTACCTTGTTTGAATACTAGTTGCTAAAGTCGAGTAGTTGCAATGCTTAATAGGTTCCGGTAAAAGTCGAGTGATTTCCTGTCACTCGCGAGTTATAGGAGTTGAATGTTTTATTTATGTTGCAACTATAAGGACAACGGACGGGGTCGGGCTTATGTTTGATACTTGGTGGTTTTCCCCGTCTGTCTAAAGGAAATTGATCTAAGGTCGAAACGTGTTGGCGTTCGTGATCAAGTGTTTGAAAGTACTAATCTCATACCTAGTATGGGATGGGGAAGCCTAGTACCTGATTGAACTGGGGCGTGGCATACTCCCCCGACTGTCCTTGGAACGTCGTTCCCATGGTGCATCATGTGAGTGCAAGTGCGGTCATAGTACGGCAGAGGCCGGGATTATGGAGCATTGCACGTCAAAGGCAGTTGGCCCTGACACGTGCCTAAGGGATTGATGGGGACGGCTGACAAATGAAGCGACCCTTCGTGGTGCGCGGATGTCGTGAGATTAGGTTCACCATGCATGGTTAATAAATTCGAATCAATTCGTCTGCCTCTCACAGTTTGGGACTACTTGATCGCTATTCTACACTGAGTAACGATGAAACATGATTACGAGTTTAAGTTGATGCTTGTTATCTAACTGCTTGGAAATCATGCTTGTTTAATATAAGTTGCTAATCTAGATTGGTTAAAGAACGTAGAACTTGAGCTAAAATATTGAAAGTAAGGACCGATTGTAGACGCTTGTGGCAAAGAAATCCTAGAGCCAGAAAGCCTTGCATGTCTAGGTCTTGGTAAAGCTTTTCACTCGACGGGTTAGTCTTGCTGAGTATTAGTTGCTCAGCCTTGTTGTGGCTTAATCTTTTCAGGTGATGTCAATAGTTTGGTTGCTGGTACCACTTAGCCTACCCAGCTCCCTCCGGGCTGGACAGTCGAGTGGGATCCCTCCTCGGACGGCGAGGGAAGGTATTTTTGATGTCATGATCGGCTCTGTCGTGATGTCATGTATCGACGTTTAGCTTCCGCTTGTTTTATCCGACTTTTCGAACCTTGCAACTTGTTTGAATTTTCAGAAACTCTGATGTAATAATTTGTGAGACTAAGTTAGTGTGATGGAATGTTGTAATCTCTGTGCTACTCACCTTCGTGTGAGCGATGCTTCTCGATCCTGTTTAGGTGGTTCATCGGATGAAATCCGACAGTCGACCAGGTTGACTTGCTTAAAGTGCATAATCGTGTGTCAGGCGACTTCAATGCATTTTAGTCAGGTTAATTTGGGCAGTTCCGCCACAGCTATCCCCGAACCCTAACCGTACCTCCTCTCCTCTCCTTGCCCCCGCGCCACCTTCCTCCTCCGGCTCCGACGGCTCCCGCCACCACCACCCTCCGCCGTCCTTACCCGGCTCCGCCGAGGAGCTCATTGCATAGGGAGAGGAGGAAGGAGGAAGGGGGCGAGGCTTCTCCCGTGCGGCGGTCGGGCCGCGCCACGGGGACCTGACGCCCGCGATGCGCCCCCTCCCTCGTCGTCGTTGGGCGCCGCGTCTTCACCACCCGCACCGCCGGCCACGTCCAACTCCGCTGCCGGGGGCCGCTGC